>NW_013525046.1:2314732-2315957 GCF_000836215.1 Papilio polytes | reverse complement strand
GAAGTTTAGGCTAAGCGCCATCTGTGCTCGGCCACCTCAAGCCCATCTGTAAATGTCTATTTAAGGCAGACAGTGGCAAAGTCGCAAAAAAAAACTTAAGCTTGTAAGTTAAGGATGACAATAATAACATGTAAATATACTCTTGCAAACCACCCTCGTGTTATTTAGACAAGATACATCGCCATAAAACTTAGTTATTTTGCGATATTAGGTAGATTTTGACCGACTTTCAAAAAGGAGGTACTCAATTCGTCTGTATGTTTTTTCATTCACAAATTTTCATTACACTATCATGTGTGATTCCAAACTGGTCAATGTCTTCTATAGAATCGGTGTTTTGCAATATTTTAGATTATACAAGCACATATCTGTATTTTGTACTAATGTTACAAAGACGAAACATTTGATTATTGGTAAACTACTGAACCGATATACCGATTACCTGAATAACATAGACTTTTTACATCAACGTTCTTGACGCAGGTGAAGCTGGGGCAAATCTTGTAGGCTTATAAAATGAACATAAACACGTTACTGTCAAGTAAAAAAGCGACAGTAAGGGTCAAGAAACTTTATAGCGCTCGAGTTATTCTTATTCAGCGGTCGTTAACGCTTAACGACATAATATTCCGATTCCAACTAACGATGCAGTAAAATGGGGNNTATGCCGAGGGAGCGCGGTCATAAAACTGAGGCGTAGCCTGCATTGTAAGTCACGGAGGCGTTATCCCGTGAGTTTACATTGAGGAAACATACTACCTTTATCGATTTCTTTAGATAAAAACATTTACATTTAATAGTCAGTCAGTGGTAAGGTAATATTAATAGTATAAATGGAATGTCAATTAGTGTGTTTTCAATCAAATCAACGTCCTGCTTATTCTTCTCCCTTATGTTCGGTGCAACAGGTTTTTGTCCTCCACATAAGTCTATCATACGTCATATCAGTCATCACGCCCTTTTTGGTCATGTCACCTTTCACGCAAGCCATCCATCTCTTTCTAGGTCCACCGGTTTACTCTTCCACACTCATAATTAACGTTCTCCTTGTAACATTCTACAGTGGTAGTGTCCGCTTTAACATCTTAGCACAAATTGGCCGGCACGCCCGTTGTAATACCACGACCACACAGAAAGACAGGCGTGAAGTGGAAGCAATTCCGTGTTTTGTCTGATGAGTGTGGTGCCGGAGGCCTAATTTAAGTCCCTTCCTCTTTACCACCCT
>NW_013525046.1:2288772-2314621 GCF_000836215.1 Papilio polytes | reverse complement strand
GATTCAGGTGGCCGCTTGCTCGTTAGTCACCTTATATTATAAAAAAAACATGCGTATTATCCCTCCTCATAACATGTCCATCCTAACCAATCAAAAACCAAAAAAATAACTTGCATATGGTTACTCTACTTTGGTTTTAAGCGATCCAGTAAAGACACAATTACGAAGACGTATGTAAAAGCTAGTTGGATGTGTTGCGGAATTCGCGGTTGCACGTAGCACGTTCAGTAAAGGTGATGAGTATGCGCTTTGAGAATTAATGCGTTCACATTTGCTCGCTACTTTGCTTAAGATGTTTACGGTATTTCTGAAGCTATGCAAATCCCGCAAATTAATATGATAATTTATGAATCCTTAAGATTTAGATAATAAGCTATTATTAACGGTTTATATTGGTCTAATAACAAAGGAACCCATTGTGGGTAATCCGTCAAAATATAGTACAAAGGAAATCACAGTAAACATGAAAATAATAAATTTTAACTTCATACACAGAAAACATAAGAAGACATTAAAGTATTTTTTCATAGATATCTCATTAAATATTTCATCAACTTTAATCTACTTTATGTTCCAAAGAAGTATAAAACAAAATCATGCCACGAAAATCCAAAAAAAAAGTTATGAATATTTTAAAACATTCTCGGTTCTCGCAATTCACCTCAGAATTTTCATTTCACTGCAATGAGCCATAAAACGCAAGATTATAACCACAATACAAAGACATTACAAAGTGAAGATGTTAATAAAACATGTGTTATTCATGAAAAGCGTGGAAAACAACGAGTTTGGGCTTTATTTTAGTGTTCGCGGACTTTTACAGTGCGATATTCCTTATGTTACGCCAACTCATAGAATGGGTAATAAAAGTATACGTTGTAAAACGTGATTATGACGGCCGCCGGCGTACGAGCGAACGCCTACGACGACACGTGACACTTTTTCTCACAACGACCAACTGAAATCAGCCCGACTATAGCATAAAACGTAAAATACATTTACAATTTAGGACAATAACAATAACTACACATAAATGATACATTTTATTTCTGTAAATTAAAACAAAAGATTATCTAGATTCAGGTTAGAACACATCACCAAGATAGTAAAATATCATCGAGGTTCCGTTCCGTTCACCAGTTTAGGGTACAAACTCCAACAAACATCCGTCTATCTAAATTTTCGTACATAATATTCATAAGATTATAGTATTGAAAACTACCCAAACGAATATATACGCCTTATCAACAAAAAACTTAAACCGACAATACTAGAGTTGTCAACATGCAAAAACAGTTGGCAACGCAACATGTACGTTACGTAAACAGCATACCGCTGACCGCTACAGCTCACGTGACCGCACGTACGTGACGCGGTTGAGAATCGAACCCAAACACCTCATTGCTTCGTTTTCACTTGAACGTTTAATAAAGTGTTAGGTAAGCGTTTTCTGTTATTTACCTTTGGTGTGTATAAATGTAACCTGCATTACAAACATATTATAAGGGAATAATCGCATATGACAATGAGAACATAAGTTATGACTGGAGGTAACAGCGGTAGAGGTAGCCTTAGAAAGAGATAGATGGATTGCATGAAAGGTGACATGTTAAAAAAGAGAATGACCACTGAGATGACAGAAGATAGATTAACTTGAAAGACAAAAACCGTTCACTCTGTTTCTATTATCGATCCATCCAACTCAAGATACATTTTTAATGTAATAATAAGAAACCCAAAAAAACAAAATAATGAATTTACAGCTTTACATCAACAACAATAAGTCACGATCTAAAAAGACCTTCAGAGATTATTAAAAATAAAAACGGGAGAGAAATGAAACATCCTGTGTCCCTTTGTAGTGTAAGATACAACCATTCGCCGGCGGTTGTCTCGATATTGCTGGCCATAAACAGTCTGCTGTAATGTCGTTGCAAATTGTATTAGAAACAATATAAACAATAGCTTGCGGCAATGTTGTAAATTGGCCCTTACTTGTCTTACAAATAAGACATATTTTAGATTAAACGATACATATGTATTACAACATTGAAGTGTAAAAACTGACACCTATTAGCTTGTTAAAATGAGATATTTGATCATTATTTCTACATTATAGGCATTTATGTATTTAAGTAACAGCTGGTATATTAACAATGTTTTGTCGTTATTATATTACGATTAAGCATACTTCGTAAAATGGTATGTCTAGGCTACAAACATCTAACACTAGTCTAGTCTCTTCTATAAACACGTACCTATGCAAAGATATTTATGTCATCATCATCCTCCTTATTCTACTCCCGTAGGGACGGCACAACAGGTTTTTGTCCTCCAAAAAACTCTATCATACGTCATCTTAGTCATCACTACCTTTTTGATCATGTCACCTTTCACGCAATCCATCCATCTCTATCTAGGTATACCCTTCAACACTCATAACTAACGTTCTCCTTGTAACATGCGATTCATCCCTCCGCATAACATGCCCATACCATGATAACGTTTTACTCCGTACCTTCTCTACCACTGGTTCTACTCTCAAACTTCCTCTAATATACTTATTCCGTATTTTATCCATTCTTGTTATGCACGCACCTATGCAAAGATATTTATGTAACTATCGTAAAATACCTTAAAAGATCAACCGTTTTATTCATCAAATAAATACAGCAGTCAAACATTACACAAGCGTGGATAAAAAAGAAAACGTCGACCATATTTGCTCCCCGCTTCCACGGCACGATTATAAATTAAAACGGGCGTCTAAGTCAACATACCTCTATCTGGTATTAAGATATATTTTTTGCAGGAGCTTATAAATACGTGAGGCAGGGGCGCCGCAACAGTCGCCGGCTAACGTTTTTACTCGCACGATTTACAACCGTTAAAATGGCAAACAAAACACAACCAGCTTATTTACACGAAGCCAAAAGGAAATCCGTACATACGGACAGGCGGGAAGCACAGACATAAATCCCAAACGTAGACCCGTTATTATATTTTTAAAGCAACAAAAAAAACGCGCTCACTCTTAAAACGATTAAGTCTAAATTAGATTCAAAGTTGCGTAACAACCGTCAAGTTGAAACGTAAACAGCGGTGAATATTTCGTTGGCGAAATGTTTTTAAGACGAATTTGCGAAAACAAAAAACAGTAGGGGGCTGCGTGAGGAAAGTTTGCCGCAATGTTGATGTGGCAACTTAGGATGTTGTTTAATCTTGCAGTGTAAGTCGCAAGTATAACATGAAAAGTACAACAGCCAGTGTGTTAAGTAGATTGCGTAACATAAGCTTAAAGTTAAAGGAAGTCACTAACAAACACCGAAGTCTTCTAATGATTCATTTAAAAAATAAACTTATTATGACATGAAAGTTAAATAAGCCCTTACTTCTTTTAAAAGTACTGGAACAGATGAGTTATAAGACCAGTGGTTAGTTCCCTTATGGCCAGTTTCCCAGCTACATTTCACCATTCCTTAGTGTTTTTGGTTCGATAAATTCTTTAAATGCATTTCCGAACTACGTAAGTTGAGTTTTACTCCTATAAAATTTAGTTTAACCTAACACTAATAAATCACAAGGCAATGATAAAATAAATGGAAACTTCAGCAACCCAGCTATAGAACGCGCACACCCTTGACTAAACTCTCGCACCACTGTTATGCGATTGTCGATTGTTCTGCAGGTAATTCAACTGTTTAGTTACAGAACTAAAAATCCAGTATCCCTCCATATAAGCTCATAGGAATCAAAACGAGAATAAACGGTTGTGCGATATTTTAGTCAAAGCCATACGCTCTCAATATATAAAGTCACAAATATGACAGAATCCTATCACAACACATCGATATAATTGGTAGGTTCAACTACATTCTGTACACAGTCCATTTATAATTCTATATAATATCTATTTAGTTAAATTAAACAAAAGGAGCAATAGAATGCAAATACGTAGTCAAATTTATTATGCACACACACTCATTCCATTCTCTCTGATAACTGGTACATGTTCTGTTGGAAATAATACTACGAACGCTTACATCACGTGACTACACGAACCAATTTCAATGCAATTTCGCGGCTACGGTTAACGAAAACACTTTATTTTCTTCCCATTTTCAGGATATAATGAAACCCTCAACATATTCTAGCAAATATAGACTAAAATACAAACATTGTTGTTAAAAACAGCACTTTAAATTATATATCAATATTTGCTATTTTATATAGTTACTAGCTTCCGCCTGCGACTCCGTCCGCGTGGTATTAATGAAAACAAAAGAAGCCTATGTGTTCTTTCAGACTATCCTCTACATCTATGCCAAATTTCATCCAGATCCGTTTAGCCATTTAGGCTACAAACATCCATCCATCCATCCATCTAAACTTTCCCATTTATAATATTAGTAAGAAGTGAGATAGTAAGATTAGAATACTCCGACCTAAAATGTCATCGTACTTAAAGCCAATGAACTTTGTCTCTGAAAACAAGTTACCTCTTAGAATCACTATTATTTACAATTCAAGACAGAGACAATGTGAAACTAAAGTCAAAGTAAAATCTATATTTCTATCGTTTTGTAACCATGACAAGGATAATGAAAAGTTATAAACAAATTTTTAACGCGTCATCATCATCACCAGCTACTTAGCAGCTTAAGTAAAGGGTGCCTAGGGCTCAGACAACCATGCTGGTGTGCGGGTTGGTTGACTTGAAACATATCTTTGGATTTCTTCGCCGATATGTGCAGGCATCACGATGTTTTCCTTCATCGTAAAAACATCGGGTAAATTATGTATATATGAAATTCGGAAAATCGAAAATCACAATGATACATGGCGGGTTTCGAACCCAGGATCTGTGGATTACAAGTCAAGTGCTTAAACCCCTGAGCCACTAACTCTCTTTAATACATCAGTTGTACTTAAAACAGCAGTTGCCCGCGGCTCCGCCTGCAAATAATTTTTTCCAAAACAAAATTTAGCCTATGTTACTCGTGGATAATGTAGCTTTCAAATGGTGAAAGAACTTTTAAAACCAGTCCAGTCGTTTGAGCCTATTCATCACAATGAAACAAAGTTTTCCTCTTTATAAAATTAGTATAACTTAAACTGAATAAACCTCTGTAATATGACCTTCTTAGTTGAAGGATTGAAATGCTTTCGTTTGAAACAAAGGTACATCATGAAGCTACAACACTAAACGATGCAAATCATTGTCGACGATACAAAACACTGGAGTACCGTTAACAATTTGGCTCGGAACGCAAACGGCAGGCTAGATAAGTGTTTATGGTGTAATTAACGAACGAAACTTCACACAACCCAGGCTAACATAAACACTCAAACGATATACAAACGCGCTCAGTTCACGCGTCCTAGTGTTTGATGTACAGATAACTAATAACGATAATGCACTCCTACATTCCCAACACCAATCTGCAACCTTTGTAAATGGACATTCCCGTTAGTGTGACCATATACAGGTGTTCCGAAATCCAGGAGCAAGTGGGCTAACGGCCGAATGCTGAAACGTCATTTAAATCCGATAAGGCCAAGCTTAGAGCGCGCGCACTTTTGAGTAAACTATCGCACAACCGTTTAGTCGCGCTTTGATTTCTACGAGCTTACATGGAGTCGCCCACACTACTCGATTTTTATTTGTGCAACTAAACAGTTGAATTGGCTGCGAAATAATCGAAAATCGCATTTGTGAGGTAGCTTAGTCAATGGTGTGCCAAATTTCTTTTCAATTTTTGACACCTATCCGATTATAAGCTACGCTTACAAAGCGAAGATTTAAAATTAGTTTCAATATTTGATCATCAGTCTTTGAAGAGTTTTACTACCAGTTAAAGGTTTTTAATATTACTTCTTATTTTATTGCGTAAAAATTTGTATACCAATCATAAATAAAAACTAGTATACTTTTTTTTTATATAACATAAGGTGGCAAACGAGCAAGCGGCCACCTGAATCCGCCAAAATGGCGAAGCGACCGCTGTCCATAGACATACGCAATTGCAGATGCGTTGCCTACCCTTATCCGACGAAGGAGGTGACGCACATAAAGAGGATATTTCCCCTTCCTATGAAAATCCGCCACCCTCAAATCCACTTCCTCTGCCCATCCTCTTCTTATAAGAAAAGGGTGGTAAAGAGGTACTAAAATTTGGCTTCCGGCAGCACACTCATCAGACGAAACACGGAATTGGTTCCATTTCACGCCTTTCTTCTTTCATTGCAAACATTTAACACAAAAACGACAAAAAGTAATGAAGAGCGGTCTTAATATAGATAAAAGCTATTACTTAACTAGACACGTCTTTACAATTTACATAAGAATTCAAATCGGGTGGTTATGAAAGACGTCGAAAAACAACACACAACTTTCACTGTCTGACCGTTAAAGGAACGGAACGCCAAACTATAACATTTCATGAAAGGGAAAGTGGAATTATTTAAACGTAAACTTTATTACTTTCTTTTTCTTTACTAGAACCTTATGGCTTTGTTATCTATCAGGACATCCAAGTTTAACAAACGCGGGTTTTTTAATAACATATCTAACATCACTTTTAATTTTTTTATTGCCATCTTCTTCTTCTTAAAGTGCCATTTTCTTCTTCTGAAGTTACGCCATCTAGGGAATGTTTATTAGATCATAAGGCTGCAATACAGGCTGCGCCTAGTGCGGGATTACTGTTTACTACAGATAATCATTTCTATTATCTTCAAAAGCAATGTTCTTTACCTTCTAGATATTTCTATTCAAATAAATTATTTTTCATTTGTTTTTCATCTGTTAAATATCATCTTCTATTATAATAAAGCGTAAACACACACTTCTTTGTTGCCTAAGATGTCAGCAATTACAGCATATTTTGAAAGATTCTTTTTTTAATAAAACGCCCTACACTTACGTCACGCTTTAGGCTATACATTTTCACGCCATTAAACTAGGGGGTAAATATTTTGTATAAAAACCCTAATGTGGGGAAGAGACCATAAGTTGCTGCCAACATCAAGGAATCAAGGTTGCCAAGGTTTGACATCATGTCTCATTTTGACATTTGCAATTGATAATTTGACAAATGTAAACAATAAAATGAAATTTTTACAATTTCATGCGGATGAAGTCGCATGGGAACAGCTAGTCCTATATGAAAATTAATACTACTAATCTTTCAAAGTATCATCACACTTAAGGCTATAACTCGGGAAAACTATTTAACAAAACCGATAAAACTCGACGAAACTTACCGGTAACTCAAATCCGACCTTAGTCACAACCCTATTTTTCCCATCATGTGTTACAAAAACTTCTTATCCTCATTCAATCAAAGTTCTCCACTCGTGTACGAACAAAGACGACATTGTAACAGAGAATCTTCTTAAACTTGTGATAAATCAGCGTTCTTATAATTACACTACTCCACTAAGTAGTCTACTAACTATAGTTTTAATGCCCCTCATCAAGGTAAAGAGATTTACGATTATAGGTGTACAAATTCTTAGTTTATCTCTTTGGGCCGTCCGCAATTGACTCTATGGATTATTTTCCCGTTGGGCCTATTAGTAGATTTATCAGCCTAACGGGAAACACCACGTTAGGAACATAAACAAAAGTAAATATGATTTGATAGCTAATGTAATGTAAAACAAGCTTATTTGATCCATATAATTTCCTTTTAAAATTATCGCTATACCTTCCTGATACAAAGCATATTCTAAACACTATTATAATCAAATAATTTAATAAGTTAACATGAGTTGCAAGGCGATGTCAAAACACATAACGACAATTGCGTTCGAGCAAGGCAATGCGTCGAGAAACGTCCGTTCACTAATATTACTATTACACTGTTACTGGCCAGTTGACGCAATAACGTACAAAGCCTTGGACACATGTATTTGAACACAGATCTAGAATATTATGTTAGACTTATTTGAAACCAGAAACAGAAAAAGACATCTCGCCCATTAGTATTATACTAGCTTTCGCCCCGCCTCTCCATCCACGTTAAAAAATGAGTAGTATAGTAGTATAGTATAATAGAGATAATAGAGTATATATTATATATATATTATAATATAATAGAGTATAATAGAGTAGTATAGTATAATAGTAGCCTCTGTGTTCTTCAAGACTATCCTCTACATCTATGCTAAATTTCATCGAGATCCGTTCAGCCGTTTAGGCTACAAACTCTAACGAACATCCATCCATCTAAACTTTGACGTTTATAATATTAGCAAGATAGTAAGATTACAGGTAGTTTTTGAAACGAAAATAATGACTTTTATTAATATTTATTTTATTGAAAAAATATGTATTTAATATGCAGTCATCCATTCTAACGCATTAGAGAATTGATAAAACTATTAACTAAAGTTAAATTATACGTCTCCATACAATTAAAGGCGGGCCAATTTAAATGTCTGCCAACTGCGGTGGAAAATCTAAATGGGGCATAATTATCGTCATTTAAACGAGGAGCAGGGAAAGTTCTGCATTCCCACCAAACACAGCCGCTCACGAACCGAAATTAAGGAGAGTATCAATTAACTACGCGGGGTGTAGGTTACACATAATATTTCACTTATTAAGGATATTCCTGAACAAAGAAAATTCATATCAAAGAACATATCAAGAAAAAAGTGACCAATAATAGGAAGAAAGTAGGTTATTTCTAAGAAAGTGTTTTGAATGATAACATTTTCACAGATAAGGTATTAAGATTGCCAGTTAAAAATTGATAACTCTATATAAAAACTAGCTACTAAATAATGAAATAACGATTCAAGAACGGTAGAAAGTATAATTATTATCAAAGCGTGATTATTTGAGGCACAATCACAAAATCCACCAAATTTTGGCAGTCTTATCTGTGTCCTTGTTTTAGTAAATTTAGGGTTATACTGTCAGAACCGCGTTCATAATGAACAGAAAGGAGGTCACGAAACTATCCACTGTTTCTCGCAAACAGAAATGCAATATCGGCCACAATATTTCAAGGCTATATTTAATGAAATAACATTTTAAAATGAATTGGATTATTTTAAAATGCTTGAAATAACTACATGATTGAAAACCATACGGTACCATTATCACCATACTAAATGGATCATCATCATCCCCTGCCTTATCCTACTCCCTCAGGGTAGGCGCACCGGGTTTTCGTCCTCCAAATAACTCTATCATCCGTCATCTCAGCCATCACTCCCTTCGTGATCATGTCACCTTTCATGCAATCCAACTAAGGTTAGTTAGGTAGGTACCTACCTCTACCAGTGTACCCCTCCACATTCAAATGGATAAAGATAAAAAAATAATAGGTGTCCACTAAGTTTAATAAGGCTCTTAAAACCCCCAGCTTTATCCTTCATCATTGCAAATGACCCTCATTACAAACTAAACAAAAAATCGTAAACCATGTGAGTTATAAACCTTTAAAAACTTAGCTCAAACGAATAGAAAATTAAACTCAAACTAAAATGAGCGTTAAATTTTTACTCCATAATTCAAATAAATCGAGCACAAAGCGCTGGATTTCCAAAAACTTTCCAACACACGAAAATAATAAACAGAAAAGGCGCACAAAAAAAACAAGAATATAATTCGAGTTTGCGCTCCGCAGTATGCAAGTTTAAACCACTTCCACGGAGTTGATTTATATGATAGTGAAACTTTGTCTTCATCGCGTGACCCCAAGGCTTCGCTTTAATTGCTTTATTGCATTCATAAAACGTGAATATCATCGAATAAGTTTAATCGACCAATTTCACGTTGAAAATTTCGATTTAATATTCGAAAACAAACCATTCTTTAATCATTTTTGGTGAAATAGGAGATATATGACGTCACTTATTATAACAACGTATTAAACTAAATAAATGAAAATCGAAAACAAAGAAATTGTAGTTAGAAGTACTAAAGAAATCGAGGGTGAATTAGGAGACATATGACGTCACTTATTAGAACAACGCATTAAATTAAATAAATAAAAGTCGAAAACAAAGAAACAGTAGTTAGAAGTACCAAGAAATCGAGGGTGAGTTAAGAGACGTATGACGTCACTTATTAGGACAACTTTTTAAATTAAATAAATGAAAATCGAAAACAAAGAAAGTGTAGTTAGGAGTTCCAAAGACAACAATAGAAGCTTAAGAAATTCTCATAAACAGTCTGCAAACCGGCTTCGCTTACATATTTATAATTATTTCTTTACATTTATAAGAGGTTTAATAACGTGTAATTACCAAGGTTTCATAACAGACACTAGCTAAAATAACTACGTTTTATATGACATCTAACACACCTTTGTAGGGGAAGCCTAATTTTAGTCCCTTTCCCTTTCCACTCTTTTCTTACAAGGAAAGGATAGGACGGAAATTGGATTTGACGGTAGAGGAGTCACATAGGAAGGGAAGAGATCCTCTTATGTGCGTCTCCCCCTCCGTCAATAATCAACACATCTGTAATTGCGGATGTCTATTGGCAGCGGTCGCTTCGCTATTTTGGCAGATGGTGGTCGCTTGCTCGTTTGCCGCCTTATGGTATAAAAAATGCTAGACTCGGCAATTTTTTATGTTTTATATTTTTTGTGGCATCAAAATATGTTACTATAAGGAAACATCTGATCGTACAAAGTTCAGTCTACATGCAAACGTGTTACAATTACAAAAGATATCCTTAAATAGAACATTTACATCTAATTCGGAGCAAAAATAGCAGCGGCTTCAAGGCGACAAGTTCACGTATTGAATATACAATGCGACAAATAATACGCCATATAAAACAAGTGACACCTGACGGATGTATTCAATTGGAATATTTACGTTTCAAATCATCTTGTGACCATGATTTTTAGATAACGTATACGATTTTTTGTTTTAATATATTCTAGGTATATTTGTATCCATTTAATATTAGCCTTTTCAGGATTAATTTGTGCTTTGGTTGTCTTTACCCTGATATTTTTACAAGGAAAAATAATCTTTTTTTTTGTAAAGTAAAAGAATGTTTTTTACATGTAAAATAAAGGTCAACCGGGCTGAGAAATTAAAATATTTACGTCATAGACAAAGAGATAGCAAAGAAAACAATATTAACATAAATACGAGAATATTCATGACATAACACAGGTACTGACATACATGCCATCTACAAGAATGTGTAAACGCTTACTGTAAAGTCAGTAACTCGCATGGAAGTAGGAAAGATATTTGATTTCCTGTCAGCTACGGATGCGCTAGTTAAGGGAGGTATCGAGTGGCGTACGAAGATTGGCACTGACACGTCTTGTCTCTTACGATCTCATGAACTGGCATACAAGCGACTGTTACATTTTACTGGCATGTGTATTCCCTTACATCATAAAAAAATATTTCGAAACCGCACCTTACACGATAAAGCTATGAAAATAGGTGACGACGTCCGGAAACGTATACCAAAATGGCGGAGCGCACAAATAACTTTTATGGGGCAATTTGCAACGAAGTTGTGTCATCAGTAAGACCAGTAAATCGACGGCGGGGAAACGTAAAACTGCGACGATTACGGCCCTAGAGACAATAAAGAGGCCGTATATGATGTCGTGGCGGTTGAACACGGCAGCGCCACGTATGAACAGTGATCTTTACATGTATCATATAATTCGCTATTATCACTGTTAAAATACAAAAAAAGATAAAAAGTTTTGTAACAATTTACTATATCTAAGCGTTATTATTCTGACCTTTAATAACACTGCTTTCAGCTTAACAAAATCACACCTTTCCATAAATCTATATTCCACTAACTTTCGTCCGCGAAGTCCGCGTGGGATTAAAAAAAAGTGAGTAGCCTATGTCTTCTTCCTGACTACCCTCTATATCTACGCCAAACTTCATCGAGATTCGTTCAGGTCATATATCTACCACTTAAATAGTACCAATTTTAATATCAGAGTTAAAATTTGACGATATTTTAAAACAGAGATCCTAACCCTCTATCTAGAATATTGAGTAGACGAATTTAAGCACTTAAAATTGCTATTAACAATTTAACAGAGATCGAACTGGCGAATAATGTAATTATAAGCGGACGTACGGACTGAAATATCGCAAGACTAAAAGCTTTATAGCCTATCAAATTAAATGCCCTTAATCTATTAAAAAATCGAATAAAAATTTCACACAGTTTTCAATAGTTTGGGAAGTCGGTCAAAAACATTAAACGTAGCTGAGAAACCATAAGATAGACCAATATTGCACAATCTCTCAGAAAGATTGGAAATAAGAATTCCAATCATCATCATCATCATCATCACCAGCTCACTATATGTCCCCACCGAGGGGCTCGCAGCCTACCCTAAAGTTAGAGTGACTAGGCCGTAGTCAACCACGCTGGCCAAGTGCGGGTTGGTTGACTTCACACATATCTTTGAATTTCTTCGCCGATGTGTGCAGGTTGCATCACGATGTTTTCCTTCACCGTAAGAACGTCGGGTAAATTATGTACATATGAAAATTCGAAAAATCGAAAATCACATTGGTACATGGCGGCGGGATTCGAACCCAAGACCTCTAGATTACAAGTCAAGTGCTTAAACCACTGAGCCACCGACGCTCTTCTTTTAATGAAAGAATTCCATTAATGAACATTAAACTGTAACCCTAGTACATATCTCTATCTAAAATTCCTTTTTAACCACGTCGAATAATAAACAACTTCTGAATCAAATATACGCCGGTCACATAAATGAAATAAGTTCAAACTAGACAACTGGAATTTATATGAGTTTCAATTTATTTCGTTGGCAACTTGGGCAAGTATAAAACATTCCTTATACACACGTAATAAGCCATCGTCGAGTTTTCATATCGAGTTCATACTGTCAAAGAACGCTCCCGTAAGAACCGCGGACGGTTTGGTCGACCTTTAACTAGGGTTGTCAATTTTTTTACAGGTACAATTTTTGTCGTAATTAAAAGAAGAATCAATAAAAAATGAAATATATTTAAGTGTCAAAAGTATTAGAAATGATAGTTGCTATAATCAAATAACCCCTCATAACACAACAATAGAACTTAACACTGCTAAAGGATTACACCTTCAGTTTTAACTGACGAAATATACAGTAAAAACTGACACACGCAATTTAATCTGTAATTTTTTAATGTACGGTCATAGGGAGAACTTCGTAAATTATGAGTTCATTTTTATGTTGCATAATCCGACTCTTGTTCAATTCAGTATCATACTTTAATGTACACAAACTTTAAAAACACATAAATTGTATAAAAATATAAATTTCATCAATATAAGAAGTGACAGCCCTGCTTACCGTATACAATTCGAAAAGTTTCAATGAAAATAGTTTCGTTTGGCTTTTAAGTTGTCACGGTCTAGGCGGCCGGCGGGACTGCGGTCGTCTGTCTACAAATAAGATAAGTTATTTCATCACGCGACAAATTGACGGACCGACCAACTTTTGTATACCAGCCATCGGTATCTCATGCCGGCAATTCACAACTCAATAACTGACATCACTTTTATGGCTTTGGCTTATAGTTATTACCGAGGCTAAGGGTACGATTAAAATAAAATGTCGGATTTCTTTCTTATCTGACAGTCACGTCATTTTTAAACTATCTAAGCCTCTATCAGCTAGTAGTGGGACAGGCCCTAAAATTAAGTGTTGCTATTGTCAAAAGATATGACATGTTTTCGAACGCGTTAATTAAAGAAAAATGTCGCAAGATTTAAATCTATACTAATTATAAAGAGAAAAAAAATGAATTTTGTATGTATTGAAATAACTCAAATTACTGGGCCGATTTAAATTATTTCACCATTAAAAAGCTACATTATCACTGAGTAAAGAAATTTATTATTTTTTTAATCTCACGCGGTGGAGTCGCAAGCAACAACGCATTTGATATAACTTTACTTTCATTCTGGAATTAATTTATTTAAGTTACTAGTGTGAAATATATTCAAAACCAGCTTAGAAATAACTAATTAAACCAAACAATTATAATTAAAAATGTAAAAACCACGTCAAACAGGTTACAAAGTATGAAGGAAAAGTTATTCACTTCATATAAAAAGATAAAAACAAAACCTAGCAACAATCCAAGTAAGGTCGAATATTTTAAAAAGGCAATAAACTTAAAAAGTATACAATAAACCTTGATGGTTGACAACGTAAGGTAATTACCTAGTTGAATTCGAGTATCATTATGCCGTAACACAAGGTCAAACGTTCACTGCCGACCAACTATTACAAAATTTTAACATCCGTCTTATATGCATACATTGCCCGCAATGTAACACGTCATATTTTTTTAATCACTGCAATGGGTAATTAAATCCATAATATTAAAGATAAAAAAGTTAGATAACTAAATTATAAATATTCGTATTCAACACGTATGATGGGATTTCTAAAGAGATATTTCATCTCTGTATATATTACGTGATTAGGTTATTAATAAAATCGCGATGTTTAGAGCGTGCGCACACCTGAAACTAAACTATCGCACAACGTTTAGTCTCGCTCTGATTCCTTAGACTGATTTATATGCAGGTATACACTACGCGTTTTTTTTAGTTGTGCAACTCAACAGTTGAAGCTGCAAAACAATCGACAATCGCACAATAGTTGTGCGTTTAGTCAAAGATGCGCCCGCTCCTACTTGATCTCTTCTTTCATATTAATAATTTATACTATTATAATAAAGCGTAAACACATACTTCTTTGTTGCCAAGATGTCAGCAAGTACAGCATATTTTTGAATAATTCTTTTTTCAATAAAAAGCCTTACACTTGCGTCACACTTTAGTCTATAAATTTTAACGCCATTAAACTTATGGGGTAAATATTTTGGATAAAAACCCTAATGTGGGAAAAAGACCATAAGTTGCTGCCAACATAGAGAAAGTAAGATTGCCAAGGTTTGTCATGTCATGTCATTTGACATTTGCTATTGATATTTTTTGAATTTTCGTAATTTAATACGGATGAAGTCGCACGGGAACAGCTAGTACTGTATATATACTGGCTTCAAGTCCAAAATTAGATCTCTAATTGGCATCTACAACAAGATTAAACTATTATTTATTTATAGCTGAAGGACGCCATTGACCATTACATCACAAGAGCTGTAAATGGCATTCCTTGTATCCCATCTAAGAGGACTATTCCTGAATTACCTGAGAAACGTCTAACCCAAAATAAACAGTATTACCTTGGTTTCCAGTCGAATCACATATAAAAATATATTTCTCTTTAAAAATCAGACGATATGTAAAATAGAGACAAAGCATTCGTAGAAATTTGCGTTAGTAATATCGAAAAAACAGTTTTTTTCGTCTATCCCTCTTTTAATAATCATAGAAACGACTGGACCGATTTTGACGAAAATTTGGAAGGGTAATATTTGTGGGCATATTAATTTTTTTTTATATTACAGCGCTAAAAAATGCGTGTAAAACATGTTTTTTGGAGTTGAATTTATTATAAAACAGCCATAAGATATATCGCTTCGATTAGTACTGTACTTTAAACTACGACTATAAACCGTTGACCTCTACCATTATTGCTTTCAGATTTAAAGGGCAACATTGTATTGAATGTTTCGTCCCACAGTACTCGCGCTTAGTTCGTTTCTCAATACCATTTTTATACTAATCATTATTGTCCCAATCCGGTAATAATAACGAAGTAACGGCTCGTGGCGAAGCTTCTGAGCCCTCGAGCTTAGTTACTTATAAACGAGTTTTAGGCTAAGCGCCATCATCGGCCACCTCAAGCCTGGTGAATCTGTAAATGCCAGTTCAATTTCTTGTCTATGGCACTCCCTTAGCGGATTGGGCCAGTTCGAAAAGAATGGCAACAATACTCTGCTTATTGAAAGTTTCGTAAATTTACAGGTGATCCAAAGACAACTTTTTTTTAATTTTAACTGTAAATATCTCTTCAAGACAAACAGTGGCCATTCAGTCACAAAAAAAATCATTATTGTTAGAGAATATCATCAAATTTGTTTTATAAAACCTCATTTCTCTCAAATATCGTACAAGGTGAACGAGGCTCGTTTATATGCTAATACGAAATATTGTTATAATCTTAGGCAATTTCTAGAGTTCGTTGCACGAAAATTTAATGTTCAAATTCCCGACGTCGAGCGCCACTAAACGACTACTAGATAAAGAAATCGTTAACCTGATTTCAGGAGAAAAACCTCGGGGTTTACTTTCATCTGCAGTATCTAAAAAAAATTAAAGCTTGCTCGGTTCATTAGGATGTAAAAAAATATTTCTTGCTAAAAACCTTTTTGTTTCGTAAACGAGCGCAAACAACTGCATCTTAAGTAGAATCTTTTTTTAAATAAAGATTTCATAGTCGTTCTTATTCAAGTAAGTACAATTAAAATAGTTAGATACACTTGATTTTACATTATTATTAAAATAAGTTTCCAATCTAACAAACTAATTATAATAAATGCGAAAGTTTAGATGGATGTTTGTAAAAGTTTGTAGCCTAAATTACTGAACAGATCACGATGAAATTTGGCATAGATGTAGAGCATAGTCTGGAAGAACATATAGGCTAATTGCTTTTGTGTTTTTAATTTCACGCGAACGGAGTCGCGGGAAAAGGTTAGTACTTAATATTATTATGCGTGAACACACACTACTTTGAGGCGTGGGATATAAGAAATTACCGCATATTTTTGAATAATTATTTCTATAATAAAAACCTCTACATTTACGACGCGCTTTAGGCTACATATTTTCATGCTATTACACTTAGAGGGTTAATAAATTGGAAAACACCTAAATGTGGGAAAGGGACCATAAACTACAAGCTGCCAACATCAAGGAAGAAAAAATATTTTGATATTTGCAATTGCAAATTTGATAAAACTGTAAAATACAGTTTTTATACTTTAATGCGGATGAAGTCGCACGGGAACAGCTAGTTATAATATATCGTTAGTAAGAAATAGTCATAGACCCAACAGTCACATTACACTTGTGCCGAAGTTTCCTCAATATCATATTCATAAGTAAAGTTTTAGCGAAGTTTTATACTACAATGACGTGATATATGCGTTGTACGAGACATCGATCCAAGTCCACTCATGCCAGACATTCATTGACTCTGTTATGAAATATAAAGGTGCTGACAAATTAAAGTGCTAATAAATCAAACCAAATTAATGCAGTGCCAATTATTTATCTTGAAAAGTCCCGTCATGTACTTATTTGGCTGTCAAAATCTTACTAATATTGCGTTAGTTTAGAAAGATGGATGTTTGTTAGAGTTTGTAGTCTAAACGGATTTCGATAAAATTTAACATAGATGTAGAGGATAGTTTGGATGAACACTTAGGCTACTTGCTTTTTTTTAAGTCCGCGCGGACAGGGTCGCAAGATACTTATTAATATATTCTTAGGCTTGGTTGGGAAGTACAGAGTTCACATACCTGTTTATAGAAGTTATTATGTGTGCTTAATACGATCGCAATCCATACTTCTATTTCATTTCTAATTAAATTAAACATTTGAAGGTCACAATGACTTTAAAACCAGTGTAAAGACTAAAGATTACTTGACATATTTTCAGATATCAAAGCGAGGTAATATGTGAACACCCTTAGAAGGAAACTAACCTGTTTTAGGTCATTTAACACGAAATACATTCCCGCATCGGAATGACGGCGGTGTAGAGTTTTATCTGCAAAGTTGAGCTATACGTGTTCGATGGAGCGTTCACAACGCCACTTCTCATACATTCTGCCCGCATAACTCTATTTACTACCTTTCTGATGTAATACAAACTTCAAACTGACCTTGAATAAACCTAATAAACAAAAAAAAAAACTATTGTAATCTACCACTGAAACTTTGACTTTAAACTCACTGTGTTTGTGCTCACTGGACTGGAAATAATTATTATGATATGCAAAACAACCATCAGCAAGGAGGTTGCCACTATACTTGATATGCAAATATTTGATTGCTAACAAGCATTTTTACAACAAAAGTCAATACAACAACCATATCCATTTTCGCCAATACCCAAACATTTTTATTACACCGGAAATGAGGTCGATAACACTATAGGCAAACAAGTCTAGTTAATTCCATGGACCAAAGATAATAAATCTAATTTGACGCCCACCAAACATCACAATACATAATATTATCAAATTACATATAACATTTAAAAATTCAATCGATCACGTTGTAAAACCCAGCATGATAAAATGAGGTCAACGGTTTTCCAATAGGAACATTAAAATGTAAACATTTGGTAAGATAATTTACTAAATAAACACTCAAGTATCTTAGCTAGAATTGATAGCCTAGTTACCTAGTACCACTGAACAAATAGTTACTACATTGTCCTATAAAGACGACTTTTTAACCTAAGGTAAGATAATCTATGAGATTTTTTTTTCACATAGTAGATTTTTGTTAATTTACATTTCCTATAACCACTCCAACTAAGCTCTAGGCTTGTAATAGTACATGGTTCACAATAGTCGAATGGGATTCGAGCCCTCGACCGCAAGATCGGTAGTCCATACCCAAACCATTAGGCAATTGACGCTTATATAATTAAATAAAATGATATATCTTGAAACACAATATTTGCGAAATCAGTCGTCACACGCGTGAAATTAAGCAACATTCAGACTACGTAATTTCGTTACCAAATCGAGACGTCATCTCCCACAATATAACGTTAATGGGTCACGAACAAAGCGCCCCCCTTCCCCCTCACGGGCACATACACAACGGAGACAATAGAATAAATGCGAGCCGCTCTAATTAAGGGCGACAATGGCATACGTTAATTATTACATAGGTCGGACTTTTTTCGCCATTAATAATGTAAGCTTCAACAAAAAACAGTACATTTTATATCAGTCCTCTCCTAATAATGTTAATTGGCCATTGTTAATGTAAAAAGCCTTAAGGGTTTCGAAGTTTTACTTAACATGTAAGTCTCCATTTAACTACTATTCTCTACACTATAGAGAATAGATATAGAATCCATAGATTTTTTTTACTTTATAGTACATTTTTTAATACCATAAGGTGACAAACGGCCACCTGAATACGTCGACATAACCGTTACGCTGCCTAACTTTATCGATTATTCTTACTGGCGTCTATTTAAAAAAATATTAATAGCAAGCCATGTTAAATAACGACACAAATTTAAGCTCAAATATTGTCAATTTTACAAAATTCTATATTATTGATTTATTCAGACAAATTGAAACATTAAACCGTAATTGTTTCCTATACATTAAAAGCAATCTCTTATCAAAATCAAGTACATATACAGGTACTGACTCACATATACTGATTTAATATCCGGCTCGAAGGACCATGTTTGAGCTCCTATCTCCAGATAGGGCACAATAATGCACTTTTAGAATAACAAAATAGGTTTTTGTAAAAGATTACTAGTTATCAATGACTATCTTATTTTACTTGTGACACGACATTATTCTTCTTTTTCTTTATAAAAACTATACAAACTTCATCAACATGTTACCGTTATAAGTACACCCTAAAGTTATGTCACAAACAGGCAACGTTTTATCATCATTGCATATTCCATCAATTAATTACAGTAGCATGATTTAGCTTTTATAGTGCAGGCTCACGTCATACTGGAGTTTAATTCACAAACAGATCCACAAATCTAAAATGACTCTGACTGATGAACTGGACTGACTATTACCTACACATTCAGTACTGAAAATTAATTTCAATTCAACTGATCTGATATTAATTATCTGTTTGTAAAAGCTATTTTAAATGGTATATTGTGCCAATATTAGATTAAAATAGGACCCCCCTAGAAGCACTATTTTTCAAATAAAAATAGAATAAGCAAAATTGGTACATTAAGACCAAAGATTTGCGGTAACTCAAACAAATACAGATAAAATGATAGCCTCCTTTTAGGTTGTTGGTTAAAAATTGTGGGACATAGTAATTTGTTACACCACAAATAAAATTAAGGAAAAAATAGGATTGTTATTTCAGTTCTTATCTCTAACAAATGTTATATTTTTCCCTGTTATATGACCTTATAAAAACTTCAAAAATTATAAACAAGGTTATATTATTCATAACATGATAGTTATATTTTTGTATATAATTATCCTGTCAAAATGTAACAAAACGAAGTTCAATCTATCTATACATATAATAAAATTAAAGTGTCTGGTACTGTCAAAAATTCAGATTTCGGGAACATGATGTTGGTGATAACGAAAATCGCATTTAAACTTTCTTTGTCTGTCTACAAGCCGCATTTGTTCCGAGCAACCTCCAAAACGGCTGGACCGATTTCGACCAGTCTTTCACTGAAGGGTTGCTGACATAGACGTGCATATTATAGGTTACTTTTTTTAAAATTCCGCGCTGTATAATGGCGTAACGGGTGGTCCTTTGCGCTAACGAAGTTTGCGTGCGACAGCTCTTTAATTCTAAAATTTAATTCTTTGATTGTATATGAATTATGAATACTTTACAGTGGCATATTTTATGATACAAATACTTCCTATTCACACACATTCAGTTTTTCTCATATTATTAGAAGGATTACTCATATCTATTATCGATTGCTATAAAATCGATACTAAAGGAAGTAAGAAAGGAAGTTTTTATAGCTGTACCATTGTTCATTTATTCAAATAGATATCAAAGGCTGGGAACTAATAGGAGAGTAGTTAAATACTTTGCCATAAGAACTATAACAATTACCTTTGTCTTATAATTGCCAATGTAAACTTATCAACTAACACTATTAGATCAATGCTACAATGTCATGTGCTCAAAACTATTCCCATGACATTTGGTACAGTTACATGTGAAAGAAAATATAACTGTCTTCATGCTTGAATTAAAAAAGATCACTGCGAGTTTATACACTCATACAAAAACAATGACTGCAACTAGCTGTTTATGGTTTAATTGCACCATAACATAATTTACATACCAATAAAAATGAATTTAATTAAAAAACGAATATACCCTATAACCTAAGCCATTAAGAGGAAGAATATA
This sequence comes from Papilio polytes, assembly GCF_000836215.1. Taxonomy (NCBI): domain Eukaryota; kingdom Metazoa; phylum Arthropoda; class Insecta; order Lepidoptera; family Papilionidae; genus Papilio; species Papilio polytes. The sequence goes on along the minus strand of NW_013525046.1, from coordinate 2,293,527 downwards.
TCATATGACTTTCACTTTTTGACCGACTTCCCAAAAGAATTAAGTACTCAATATGTCTGTATGTTTTTTTATTTATATATTTTTTTATGTGTGTTACGGCATAACTCTGCCGATAGTGGACCGATTTTGATAATTCTTTTTTTATCCAAAAGGTAGTGCTTGTAGGTGGGTCCCATTTTTTTGTCTATTTTTGGAGTCAAAAACTACGACGTAGTTAAATAGTTTTGTTATAATATTTACAGCCTTACAAATTAACGCGGTATAAAGTTAAACTTGAATAAACTGAGTATAAGTAAAATTTATACTACAATTTGCTTATGCTCAGTTTATTCCTAAGTTTAACTTTAAGGCGTAAGTTTGTTGGTATACAAGGAATATTGATGTACATAAGCATAACAAATATATGTAAAATATTACCTTCTACATAAATAGAGTAAATATACAAAAGTTATCTGCTATGACTCAAATGGGGATTTGTATTATGACTGGTTATTTTCAATTACTATATAACTGCATTTCAGTTATTATTAATTTCTTAAACCATTGCTAAATGAACATATATCTAATAGATACTTTCTGATATTAGGGACTAAATTAATGACTTATTAACAAAATAAATAATAGTAATATGGTTTTAATAATAATTTTTTTACAAGAAGATAATATAGTGATAGAATAGATAGAATAGTGCGTTCTTCCATACATTACATTTTACTTATATCTAGTAGTTATACATTTTGAAGTAATACCTATTTTTATTAGTGTATTTCTATGTTGCATTTGTGCGCGAGTGTGTGTTTATGTGCATTTGTGTGTGTCTTTGAATTAAAGGTTATAAAGTATTGGTTAATGGAAAATCTAAAATCATAAATACTAAATTGAAATGAAGTTAGAGTTGCTTTACACCTATAAAATATTCTGTTCCAACGAAATAAAATATACAATATGAAAAAAATTGGCAGCAAGTTATTCAAACAATATTATACAAGGTGAGTAAAGTGAAAGTGCCACAGTGTATTATTTCACAATGACCTCAATATTCTCTTTGACAAATCACAATGTGCGGCAAAACTGCAGCACATATCAAATGTTGGTATCAAATGATTATTTGTTACAATAAGGTATATTTATTACAAAATAAATGATGTAATAATGAAATTGCAAAATTATTTGGAATTGCTGAGCAAATTTTTTTTTATATGAAGAGAGGGTAAACGGGCGGCGGGAACACAAAGTTGGTCAATGACGCCCATGGACATCCGCAACACCAGAGGAACTACAGATGTGTTGCCGGCCTTTGAGGAAATTGTAAGCTCGCTTCTTAAAGGAGTGTCTCATGGAGGCTTAAAAAACTCTATAATCTTAGTAATATTTTACACGACAAATTTTTAATGGATGAACAGATAGATAGATGTGTTTTACTAAATATCTCCCAAATAGTTCATTAATCTTGGTAAAATTTGCTGGGATGTTTACTTTTTCCATACATATAAACTTGGGGGCAAAACCTTGTAAATAACATTGTTTTTTGTAGCCGCCATAAAATTTTTATGGCAGTACAATATAATAAAATTGTCTAATAGACATAGAAGCAGTAAAATTTAATTAGCAATGCATTAAAATTTTCTTATGTGTACTTAAAAATGTAAATAACATTTATTAATATTTGATAAGATTTGACTTTATGTGTAATAATTATTGTAATTAAACTGTTTAAACTCTCAAAAGGCATTATCAAAAAGGAATTAGAAATGTCTCAACAAATCAGGGCTCTAAAGATCCTTGACAGGTCCAAAACTAATTGGTCCATCGCTAGAAGATTATAAGTGAGTGTTTAATTCGTTTTAGACAATAATTTTATGTAAATTTTAATTACTAGTAATTCATTCATGACCCCTAAGATATGGTATTTCAAACAGTAGCTAATCATATGCTACCTAGAGAAACAATAAACAAAAATCAGCTATTGTTTGTGGCCATTGTTTACTTAAGATTTCATTCACCGCTCTGGTGAGTAGTTGTTGTTTTTAAATTACTTTAAAGAATGAATATCGATATTCAGCCTTGTACAAGTAATTTTTAACATTGTTCTTGAATATTAAGACTTGCTGAAGATTAATAAACTAGAAAAATCACATATAAATCTTTAATATTTTGAATATTGCATATTTTCTTAAGCTACTGGAGTGCAATGTTCTCTATAGATATAAAATACACGCAGCAGTGTTGTAACACCTGTATTTCGTTGCCCAGGCAGTACTTCCTCGGTTTCAAGAGCAAACAACTTTCGCCAAGCTACGGTGGGCATGCGCGAAGGATCCGGCGCGTACGCCGCTGACCGCGCCAAACACCCGTAACTAATCGCTAACACTATTCAAACGCGCCACGTCTAATTTATTTCTTTTATTCCATAGCCCCCAAAATCTCAGTCTTGCCTTTTTTACGACCTATAAACATAAACTCGCCAAGATAAACTTTGATAATAATATGTCAATTTCTTTACACCGTTTAACATATTTTTTGTATAACCCCCTAGAGTAAAAAAGGAAATACTCACCGATATGTTTATCGCACGAATCCCAAACAATATAAAAACTGTCACTCACACGTTAGACACAAACACACTACTTATTCACCTCTTGACATCTGACATGGTTTAAAGAAATTAACAAAAAAATCACACATATAATTCACCGATATCGTAGAAGCAAAAGTGTTAAAATAAAAACAATACGGTATAACAAAAGTTGTGCAAAACGATCGCAAAATAACGATACAAAACGTAAACAGCTGCCTACTTTGACAGAACCGTACACTAAACTGACAAATATAGCTGCCAACTGTAAAACCACTTTCGCTTCCAGAGTACCAACTTACAGATAATAAGTGTTTTGAATAAATTAAAACAACTTGATTTATTTTAACTTAATCTCGAGTGCATTAGTTTATACAATGGTTTAACTATGAACGTTAATGTTTATCGTTACTTTCCAACGCCTTAACGTCATTTATAGCAAGTCCAACACTTTCTTAAAATTAAATTAAACCAGTTAATGATGAAGGTTTCTGATACTTAATTTTATCAACATTGGGTTTTAAATTTCTGTTGATATATTTTACCAGTATACCTAAAGGTAATTGCGTAATAGCAAGATATTGAAGTCAATCAATCCGCACTGGACCAGATAGTTAGCTAGGGCCTAGTCATCCTAACTTAGGGTACACTCCAAGCCCTTCAGTGGGGAAGTATAGTGAGCTGGTGATGACGATGATTACGTTAAAGACTACTACTAATTACTGCGTGGAATGAAGTCATTTTGATTTTTTTCTCAGTTGAAATTACAGGAGTGTTACGAATGTTCGTTGTATTGTAGTGCTCAGTGCCCAGTAGAGCCTATAGTTGGAAAGATGGCGGAGGCAAGTGACTGCAGGACAAATGTTTTATTTTCTCTTTGATTTAATTGACACTTTATATTCAAGTCTGGGAATTGAAGAATTCAGTTTAAATCAAAATCAATTCGCTTATCGCTGTATCGCTGTATTTTAAAATAAAACTCTTTGATAAAGTTACTACACTAGCAACATTATGAAAACTGAAAACTGTCATTTTTCGTCACCATCGTCAGCGCGATCTGTCAGTTATTGTGTCGGGATCTAAAATTTATTGCGTTTTGTGTTTAAATATAGTTGCAAATATTTCCATTGTGCTACATAATATTTATTTTGCTAAAGTGGCGTATTAAAATCGCAACCAATGCCGCAATTTGAAGATAATCCCTTTAGTGATCCAACCATAGACAATCCGTTTGCTGTAAGTGAATTCGATAGAATTGTATGTAATTTGTTATGTATCATTATGATTATTTATTTTATATTCCTCGGACTTTCAGGATCCGTCTGTGCAGCAAGTCGCGAGAAGTACAACAAATGCGACCCGTGGTTTGGACGACTACAACCCATTTGATGGACAACAAAATGCAAATCAGGCTACGGTATACTACTGTTATTAGTCATAAGAAATCTAATGAACTGTATTATTAACCACACTAAGGATCGTATCTACATACGTGGAATATTGTACATATTGATTGCCAAAATCTACATTATAAATAATATACTCCATTAGTACAATATTGTAGATCTGTTAGCCATTTTATTTATGTTATGTTAGCTAAGATAAAAAATTTAAATATTTAATGTATACATAAACTGTTAGTCTTATCTTTAAACTCTTATCTTACATTTAGGACAATGTTTCAGTTAATTGTTCAAATAATTGCTTTTATATCTTGTTTATGGTTAAAATAATTACAACTGATAGCTTTGAAAAAAGTATTAATTTATGACTTTATCTTGGGAACAAGTACCCTATAGTCCTTTATGCTTACATTATGCAAATAAGTCTTTTTACATATATTGGTATCTAAGTTCATTGTCTCCGAGTTGAATTTCTCTCCACCTACATCCATTTACATCTTGGTATACCTGAAATAGTGTCTGCTATCAACTCATACAAAATTCCAAGCTGCATTAGAAAATAACTGTAACTTAAACCTTAGATTATCTAGACTGACATCTACTTAGGTTTAAAGATATTTTTTCTCATAAAAAACACAATGTTTCACTTACAATGAGAAAATTTAAATATGTACAATGTAATTATTAGCTTGCGGGTAAGTACATGATATTGTATAAACACAAAAAGACACTAGGTACAGTATTAATTAATATAAATCAAAAGAAGCCTTAAAATAA
>NW_013525046.1:2282934-2288562 GCF_000836215.1 Papilio polytes | reverse complement strand
CACCACCAGCCGGCCAGTATACTCGACCAGCACAACCACAACAGGCACAAGCCCCTCCACAGAACTTTACCACTGCTGACTTTCAAGTGAGAACCTTTATATTTGCACTACAAAATCCAGGGCTGCTACATAAACTAATATAATCCACAATTTTGTACTTACAACTTTATACTGGCTTACACCCATAACTCCATCCATACAAAATTAGAAAAAAACAAACATATTACCTATGTATTCTTCCAGACTATCCACTACATCTATGCCAAATTTCATTGAGATCCAAGTAGCAGTTTAAGCTCCAAACTCTAACAAACATAATAAACATAATAAGATTTTTTTAATTAATTTGATAAATAATAATAATAATCTCAGTCTAATCCATAAAAATTACACATTTTCCTTCCTGACTTTGCTTCAATATAAAACAACAAATTTAATAATAATTGAATATGTTTGAAAAACTCTAGCAATACCTTTAGTTTTGTTTTATCATAAATATTAAAACTATGTATGACTAGCTTTCGCCCGCGATTTCGTCCGCGTGAAATATAAAAAAACAACAGTAAATAGCCTATGTGTTCTTCCAGACTATCTTCTACATCAATGCCAAATTTCATCGAGACCCATTCAGCAGTTTAGGCTACAAACTAACAAACCATCCATCCAAACTTTCGCATTTATAATATTAGTAAGATATTAAAATCACTGTAAATATTCCGCATGTTTCACTTTATAGATGTCAAATATAACAATAATTTAATAATACTGCCATTAACCTAGTCTGACTTGACTTTTCAATTAATACCTGATTTAAGCGTGGTACTGCTCAAAATCATCAGTCATACAACTGGCATTATGTAAACAATCATCATTACCAGCGCACTAGAAATCCCCACTGAGCGGCTCGGTGCCTACCCTAATTAGGGGTGTCTAGGCCATAGTCAACCTAGCTGGCAAACTGTGGGTTGGTTGACCAGAGCTTACCATAATAAAGATTCAGTAGGCCATAGTCAACCACGCTGGCCCAGTGCAGGTTGACTTCACACATATCTTTGAATTTCTTCCCTGTTATGTGCAAGCACCACAATGTTTTCCTTCATCGTAAGAACGTTGTTTAAATTATGTACATACAAAATACGAAAAATTGAAAATCACATTGGTATGGTGGGATTTGAACACAGGACCTGTAGACCCATAGATAACAAATCAAGTGCTTAAACTGAACCACCGACACTATCATTAAATAATGCCAATGAGAATACAGTCCATGCCAGATCAGCAACTGTCCAGTTGTGTTAGTGAAATATAAACCAGGCGTTTCTAAATTTAGTAGTAAGTCTAGCATAGATTTCTTTAGTCTAGCACTCCTAGCATTTATTTAAATTTAGAGCTGCAATTAATGAGTTGTTTTGAGCCAAGGAATTGTTATGAAACATGTATCTACTAGCTGTTTCTCGCGGCTTTATCTGCATGGAATCTAAAAAAAAATCACCTATATTACTCAGCAATGACATAGCTGTTTAATGCCAGAATTTTTTAAATCGGCTCAGTAGTGTTTGAGTTATTTCAATAAATATAAATAATCCAAATATTTCCTCTTTGTAATATTAGTAATTAAAATAGACAAGCCAGGCTTAGTGGCAGTCCACTGTTAATGCATGTTAATTAATTCACTTTTTGCTTTTCAACCTGCACAAAAGGAGTTAAAGGTAAACATGTCACTTAAATTTTGTTTATTTATCAATTTTTTGATGGTTTTATCATAATCCATCATCAGTCTTACATAATTCTTCCATGACACTTCGTTATATTTTGTACACTTCACAGATTATGTAGAATGTCTATATGTTTATAATATACGAGCTGTTGCCCGCGACTTCGTCCGCGTGGTATAAGAAAACATACAAACTATATAAATTACAAAAAGCTACGTATCCCTCGGGAACCGGACATTTCTCGGGGATGAATCTTATCCCATGTGTACTCCAGACTTTTATATCTGTGCCAAATTTCAATAAAATATGTTGAACCATTGCAGAATGATCGAGTAAACTTTAAAAAATTAATTAATAATTTCCCACAGGAACCGTAACTATTCCCGGAATAAAAAGCCTATGTGTTCTTCCAGAGTATGCTTTAAACCTGTGCCAAATTTCATAGAGATCCGTTCAGCCGTTTAGGCTACAAACGCTAACAAACATCCATCCACCCGTTATTAGTAATAATCCACAATATTAGTAAGATTAGTAAGTTGGTATATTATTTGTTGAACATGTTCCTTCAGTGTACTTAACATAACAATTTTTGTCCCAATATTATGCAAACAGGATGTTGATAAAATTTATTTTTCAGATTATATTTTTACTGTGCTTATCAATTATTTTATGTATTCAAAAACGTATGAGGAAGACACGGTTGTATTTTAAATGTAACAAGCCAATTATATATAGGGTCTTACAGAGTGTATAGTGTAATATTTTGATATCAAAAAGTCTATACTTTTATAAACAATCATGTTTACTTGGAAAGTATCTTATCAATCCAGTTTATTGATAAATCAAATGCTGTACAGTGATCGCTTTGTTTTCCTGATAGTGACTAAATTGTAGAAAGTTATCATTAGAGCAGGTGCACACCTTTGATAAAACTATCGCACAACTGTTGTGCGATTGTCGATTGTTTCGCAGCCAATTCAACTGTTTAGTTGTACAACTAAAAATCGAGTAGTGTGCGCACCTCCATATAGTACATAGGAATCACAGGACTAAACAGTTGTGCGATAGTTTAGTCAAATGCGCACACTCTAAAACTTATTGTTTGGTTCGGCTATTGGTTTTATTTTTAACGCAAAAGATTTCATTGAAACTCAATACCCATAACATTTTTAATGCTAATTTAAATATTCTGATATACTGATAATTCTAATTAAAATTACATAAAATCAAAATAAATTTACTCCGAAATATTGCGTTTAAACACACATATAATATGTAATACATTCATCATAAAACTTCATAAAAAAATAAAAAAAAAAAAAAAAAAAAAAAAACCTCTTTGACCTCTAATGTTCTATGAATAGCAAATATACCAGTCTGTCTCAAACACAGAACAATGTCTACACAGTATCAAATATCCAAAAATATTAATCCAAACAATGAACATCCAAAACATGTCAATTTGTACGAAGAGAGTGTAAGAGAACTTGAATTGCAGCGGAGGCAGGAGGAATTAGAACGGAAGGCGGAGGAACTTGCACGACGAGAGGCGGAACTCCGAGCTGGTTCCGCCGGTAGGAGGAACAATTGGCCACCCTTGCCTGCCTTCTGCCCCGTCCAGCCTTGCTTCTATCAAGACATCAATGTTGACATACCACTAGAGTTCCAGAGGATTGTCCGCCATTTGTACCATTTATGGATGTGTGAGTACCTATTTTTGTTTATGTAGATTAGGCAAATATAAATATTTTATTGGTAAAAGTATTTTACAGGTCATAATATTGAAAATTTTCAAATATCCAAAACGAAAAATTGTATACATTAAGCACTTATGGAAAAAATTCTTCGACAATTTAGAGGGCTTTCTGGATTAGCTAGGACTTAAGTTTATTTTTGAACGACGCGAGGCTGGTAGCCGCTGTGACTTAGTTACCCTACCTAGTTAATGTGTTACTTGAATGCAAAGGAACCAGCGAAAAACCAGTCTAGGAATGACTTAGTCCCTCCTGCATATGCCAAGCTGGTCACCTTTTGCCACAATATTATATTTTGTCCTTAATCTGTGTAATATTTTATTGTTAATATTTCTTGGTGGCAATACATATTCATAACTTCTATGTATTCTGTATTTGTGGCTGTGTGTTTCAGTTGAACTCTTCAGTTAGAGTTTAAACTACGCACGCATAGATGTAACTAAACAGTTACTTCGGTTAAAACTGCCAGAATTTAGCGTCTGTAGTTGGATTTATTAATTTTTTAAAATTGGCTTCTATATGCTGTTGCTTTTTCTCGGATTTGTTTTCAGTGTTATACTTATGTTTAGAGATTTCAAAGAGAATTGAAACATGCAGTTGTATAGACCACTTACAGTTGCATAATTGATATAAATTTCGATTATGTTCTTTATTTATTGATGAATCTAGAATCATGCATTCAGTGTGTAACAATTTCTTCTTTATTTCCAGTTCACGCGTTGGTACTAGCTATGAACATAATCGGAGCGATGTCCCTTATGATAGCCGCTAAAAACTTCACTATATTCGGTCTGTCCATTTTGTACTTCGTCCTGCTGACCCCCTTCAGCTTCATCTGCTGGTACCGGCCGATATACAAGGCGTTCAGAAGCGACTCCTCCTTCAACTTTATGGTCTTCTTCTTTATATTCCTGTTCCAAATTATTATAACCACGGTGCAGGCGATTGGAATCAACGGTGGAGGATCTTGGTAAGTTTTTTTAATACTATTTATAAATGCGAAAGTTTAGATGTACGAATGAATGGATGGATGAATGTAAGAGCATATATATATTCTTTTATGAGAGTTTATTTAAAAGAAATTAGCATCACTTGTGTTACTTGAAAATGCGATTTTGACAGATAGATATTTTTTTATATTATAAGGTGGCAAACGAGCAAGCGGCCACCTGAATTTGCCCATAGACATCCGCAATTGCAGATGTATTGCCTACCCTTAATTAACAGAAATAAGATATTTCCCCCTTCCTGTGCGTCTCCTCCGCTGTCAAATTCACTTTTCCTTTCTGTCTTTTCCTCTTAAGAATGAACAAAATATTTTTTTTACACAAAAAACACAATTTAAAAAATGTGTGGAAAGGAAAGGAAAGTGGAAATTAAAAGGGACTAAAATATTTGTAAGTAAAGAATTAATGTTAAAAATTTCTCCTTTTCTAATATTTCAGTGGGTTGATGACCAGTATATCTGCGTTCGAGGTGAACGCGGGCGTGGGCATCATCACCCTGCTGGTCACCATCGGCTTCATCACCTCGGTGGTTGCTGATGTCATGCTTATAGCAAAGGTAATTTTATTTCATACAAAAATCTTGTTGAATTCTAATCTTTACAAATATAATAAAGCGTAAACACACACTTCTTTGTTGCCGAAGATGTCAGTAATCACAGCATATTTTCGAATAACTCTTGTATTAATAAAAAGCCCAGTTAAAAGTTAATGTCGCGAAGTGAACTGACAAGCTATGTCACTATTACCCTGACATTAAATGTCACTTCTCATTGCTGGGTGGTTTTGATATCGTGTTTACAGTAAAAATACTTCAAGAGTGTATTTCTATACAAACTAATGTAAATGAACTGTGTGTGGTCAACACAGCGACGCCATATTAGATAAGCCACTTGCTTCGACCAATAGTGTGTGTTTTAGAACTTTCGAAGCAATTTTAACACTTTCTAATGATTAAATTTCGCCACTAAACCACATTATATAAAAAAAATTCTTTACAGGTATATTTTTATAGTCATAAAGTATACTTAAAAAAAGGTACAATTTGGCGTCATATGCATATTTCGAAATTTTCTGCATATGAAGTCGGATGGGAACAGCTAGTTATACAAACACTGTGTGGTGTCAGGTGCACCGCATCTACCGGTCGACGGG
>NW_013525046.1:2263418-2282340 GCF_000836215.1 Papilio polytes | reverse complement strand
TCAATTAAGGGTAGGCAACGCATCTGCAATTGTGGATGCCTATGGGCAGCGGTCGCTTTCCATTTTGGTGGATTCAGGTGGCCGCTGGCTTGTTTGCCACCTTATAGTATAAAAAAAACCATTCACAATATTTCTCAGTCAGGATATCATCGATCTACCAAGCTCGTATCGTTCAAACAATGTTCTCACAATGATCCCTATTTTCAGGATGATTTAAATTCTCTCGAAATGCTACCGTATAGTATAAAAAAAATCGTTGCTGCAAAAAGCATTTGAACCTTCAAAAGAGGACATTTTCTTTTCAACTGATTTTTTAGTTGATAAAAATATTGTTTAAATCTTGATTTGGAATAAAGTATAAGTTAACATTTTGTAATGTTTTTATTTTTATTTTCAGATACAAGTGGACTTACAGCATTTACTTTGCACTTTGAGAAGTACATAACGCTAATAATATAATGTATAGTGATTCATATTTATTTAAAAAAGTGCTCTTTCTGATTTTAATCACGTATACTTCGTAGTATTTAATATTGATCAACTGTGTGTAAAATGAATGTATGTTAAATTAGAATCTACGCGCCATATTGTGACGTCATAGCTGTCAAATAGAAAAATACGTCACTGACCTCTATAAATCGACAGGCTATACAGTATTTTTTGCATATTGACTAAATAGACATAGAATATGGCATAATTACAACAGCTACAGTATGAAAGCATCTTATGACAGTGTTTTGACATTTTGACAACTGTCTACTGTTTTGTGGGCGCTAGTGAGCTGTCAAAATTTATTTTGTAACTGTCAGTTTATAAAATAGATATTTTTTTTTTAAAGAGGCACATTCTTATTTAATAAATTTGGATTTTAAATATATTTAATCTTGATGTTAAATGTTTAGTTATATTTCTTTTAGTTCACATTAATGACTATGTAGCATTTCCATTTCAGAACCTGTTTATTTTTTTTTTAAGAAATCAATTAAAATGTAACTAGATTTTATTTTTGACAGCCAAAATGTATGGCTGTGCTGTGGTCGTTATTTTATTAAATTAATTTATTGAAAATCTTTAATATTTAAACTAAAAATTTGGAAAAAAGAAATTGTATCACTTTTAAATGTTTTTAGATTTTTCATTCCAAACTTTTAATTATTTTGCGCTTACCCTATTAGTTAATTGCTAGTTAAAAATGTTTTAAACGAGCTTACTTCACGCTTTAATCCTTCATAGCAAATCTTTTTCTAACCCTTGTCTTATTAAATTGGTTAATTTATTGAAATCTAAAGTATAAAAAAGGATTTATTAAAATGTAGAATATGGAATTTATACAAAATACACAATAATAACCAATTTTTATCATTTATCAATAAATATGATAGAAAAAATATAAAATCTATGGTTAAAATTCCGCAGAAAATAATGTAAATATACAGAAACGCAGGAAAACTCACATATTTTGGACACGTCGATAATACTGAAGTTGTAATAATTGCAGTCAAAATTATTCGATAACACGTTTAAAACCGCATTAAACATTAAAAAAAGGCACTTTGATGCATAAATGTTTGCCACCCCTGTCCTATACGACACTAACATACATATGTGCATATAAGTTGGTTGAATAAAAACATTCCAGAATGGAACAAAATTTTTAACAATTAAGACTTGTCCCACCACTGACTGATATAGGTTCAGATAGCTTACAATTCACTTTCAGATAAGAGAACAAAATCCGATATTTCCATAATAAATTTCAATTTTGGATTAGACAATTTACAATATGGTGGGATAGGCCCTAAATATCGTTTTTTCTCTATTTTTCGTATGAAATTTTCAAGAGATGATGTTTATTTTTTAAAACGTCTCATTCGATCGTGTGTTTAATAGTAGTGTGTTTTGCTTCATGTTTAGGCGATTTACTTAATTTTAATTTGTTATATCCTTGCCTTATATGCACAAGACTTCAAAGTTGCGTTCGTAAACTTGTATAAAATAGTATAAGATATAAAAAGCTATCAATTGACTAGTCATTGGACTCTTTAAATTAAATCAGTGGTTCTCAACCTTTGGTCGCATTTTTTAAAATCATTTTATTCATGTGGAATCAAAAATAACTATAAAAAACATACAGATGAATTGAGTACCTTCTTTTGGGAAGTCGGTCAATAACTAATTTGTAAGTTCAATACAGAAACATTTAATCTAAGGTAATAAAAAGGTTGACAACCACTGGTTTGAAGGAACAATAAACCTTGCTATAAAATATATATTTACAAATAAATGAGCACTAAACAATATATCTGGGCCTAGTTTAATGTAAATTATTACCAGACCGTCCTTACCCAGATAAATGGTAAGCGAAGGGAATTAGATTTATCTAAATGTTTAACTGTTTTGTAACGATTAAGTCATGTTATACTTATGATTAATATTAAATATAGTTTCAGAAAGGTTTTTTATTTATTTCCCAACATATAACCTATTAGTTTACATGTATAGCACTATTAGCGCCCTGGGCGTGATCTCTCTTGGATTTTGACGCCCCTTATTCAGCCCTGGGCAGTCGTCTCGCAATTACTACAAAAGGAAAAAGATTCACAAAGGAATTTATTGGCGATGTTACATACACAATATTGTCCACTACTAATATTGTAGATGTCTGTAACATCTCATTGTCACAGTAACGCTGAGTGGAAATGTATTAATGAACATAGTAATTTCATAGACAAAACTCCAAATTAATTTATCTCTGTACTGGTTATGATTTTATGGAAGGATATGAAGTGGTTTTACTATGAAATTTATGTAATTAAATTATTGTAAAAAATTAAATACACGTTAGAAGATACGATTCTTTTATTTTTCGGAAACTATCTACATCTGTGATTCCCAAAGTGGTTTATATAGACTCCTAGGGGTTAAGACGACCTGCAAGGGGTCTATGTCAGCGAAAAAAAAATTGGGGGACCACGATAGTGGGTCTCACATACACTGATAGCACCTATTTACTTACGTCGTACTATCTTATAGTATCAAAACATGTACATTATTTATTTTCAGAAGTTTTAAATTAAATTCATTTAATAAATGTAAAAATTAACATGTGTTTTTAAATTTTAACACTTAACTTCACTACAGTTAGAAATTTACAGGAAATCAATATCAGGTAAGTAGGGGGTCTACCCAACACGGAAAGACATGGCAAGGGGTCCGCGACACAAAAAAGTTTAGGGAACTCTGATCTGTATGATTAAGTTAGTGGTTTTTTTTTATAATTGAGGTACTTTTTACTTCATGTTATTATAACTTTTTTTTTTATAAATAGTAGATTTTTGTGAATTTACTAATATTTAGCTCTGGGCTTATGCTAGGGATATGGTTCACAATAGTCGAATGGCGGATTCAAACCCTCGACCGCAAGATCGGTAGTCCGTATTCCAAACCATTAGGCTGTTGGCGCTTTTAAGGAATGGTTAAAAAAACTAAAGTACACCTTACCTTATCGTACGTAAATTTTAAACTACTATGTATACTAATATAATAAAGCGTAAACACACACTTCGCTGTTGCCAGCAACTGCAGCATATTTTTAAATAATTCATTTTTTAATAAACCTTACACTTACCTCACGCTTTAGGCTATATATTTCACGCCATTAAACTTAGGGGGTAAATATTTTGGATAAAAAACCCTAATGTGGGAAAGAGACCATAAGTTGCTGCCAACATCAAGGAAGCAAGGTTGCCATGGTTTGTCATAATGTCATGTCATTTTGACATTGGCAATTGATAATTCGACACATGTAAACAGCAAAATAAAATTTTCATAATTTTATGCGGATGAAGTCGCACGTAAGCAGCTAGTTTAGTACTAAAGATACTAAAAAGTGGATTTTAGGTAAATTTTTAGTTGGTGGTATTTAATTCGCTATGGTACACCCGCCATCTTAACACAGTTTATAGGGTCAAAGGTCTATTTAAAAAAAGTCAAGTTAGGTCAAAGTTTTTATTGAAGTTCTTATATTACATGAAACTTATAACTATCTTACATTTGTATAAACCTTGTATTGGCAGAAAAATATATTTCATATAATGAAAATATAACACGGTTTTTTTTACAATGTACAATTTTTCGTTCATTAAGAAACAAGTGTTGGTGAGCAAAAACAATTATTTTTCACAAAATATAAAGTCAGGCGTTTTTCATGATTCAAAAGAAATGAAAAAAAAAATATTTACACATTGCGGAATAATTTTTCAAAGTTTTTTTAATTGATGTTTCAAACACTATCTAGTAATTATAAAGAAATCTTTGATTTGAAATATCCTTAATTCATGTTTATCTGCAATTTATTGCCATTGAGTACTGTTAACGGTTATTTAACGGATCAAATGTTGATAGGAATAAAATTATAAAGAGGAAAGATTTGTATTTTTAGGTTTTTATATGTATTGAAACAACTCAAAAACTACTGGGCCGATTTTAAAAATTCTTTCACCATTAAAAAGCTACGTTATCAGTTAGTAACATAGGCTATATTTTTCATTCTTTTTTAATTTCACGCGGACGAAGTCGCGAACAACAGCAAGCTTAACAAAAAAAATGTATTTTGATGAAAGTTACTGTTGTTGAGATATTTTTTTTTACGTATTGTCCTATGTCTGTGGGTTGTTGGCGTGTGCATGCGCCCCGAGGCGCGCGGGGTCCTGGCTGGGGTAGTGCATGCCGGGCGGCGGCGCCCAGCCCCAGCCCGGGCCCACCCCGCCCACTCCACCCCCGTAGTGCTGCAGGTTGAAGAAGTCGTTCGGACGGTTCGGCGGCGGCATCTAACAAAATAAATCATCTATATTAATATAATAAAAGGGAAATACACTTTGTTATGTAGAATGTTAGCAATCACGGCAAATTTTTTTTTATAAAAAAACTCTAAATTTACGATATGCTATACATACATAGCGTGAACATTGAACATATAGACTTTATATGTTCAATATTCAGACTATGTAATTTACATGGTGTAATTGGAGAAAACAGTAATGGGGGACAGAAACAAAAAAAAGCCAATAACAGCAAAAAATAAAATTGCAATGTTAACCAATGACAAGCCTTCATTTTCATTTGTGCATTTGAATTTTGACATTTGCTATTGAACAGAATGTTAAGAACAAAATAAAGATTTTATAACGGGGTGAAACCACAGTAACATCTAGATGGTAATAAGAGATGTATATCTACATGAAGACACAAACAGGTACGAGTAGGAGACGCATAGGAAAGGAAAATATCCTCTTTATGTGCGTCCCCTCCGCTGTCGATTTAGTGTAGGCAACGCATATGCAATTTCGGATGTCTAGGCAGCGGTCGCTTCGCCATTTTGGCGGATTCAGGTGGTCGCTTGTTAGTTTGTCAGCTTATATTTATAAAAAAGGAATTTACTGTAATTGAAACAGTGCAAATTTGAGGTAATTACCTGCGGCGGGAAGGGGTGCAGGAAGGCGGGCGGCGGCGGCGGCAGCGCGCCCGGCAGCCCCGGCACCGGCTCCAGCGCCGGCATCTCGCTCTTCTCGCTCACACCTTGCCGCCCTGCCACACATTATACTAATAGAATAAAGCGCAAACACACGACTTTATGGCGTAGGATGGCAGCAATTACCGCGTTTTTGAACAATTCTTTCTTTAATAAAAAACCCTACACTTACGACACACTTTAGGCTATATTTCACGCTATTAAACTTAGGGAGGTAAATAAATTGAAAAAATCCATGTGGGAAAGGGACCATAAACTACAAGTTGCCAACATTGAATAGTTATCTAATATCAAAGGCTTTTTTTGTCACTTTTGCATTTGTATTTTGACATTTGCAAATGTAAACAATACAACATTTTTTTATAACATGCGAATGAAGCCCCATGGGAACAGCTAGTAATTTATAACCTCACCCCCTCAACTTCACCCTGAAGGACCCCTGACGGGTCTGAAACATGTTGGTGTCTACAGCAAAGGTTGTCATGTGAGTTTAGCCATGTTATAAATTATGTATCCCTCGCTTAAATAGAATACTACATCAAAATGTCCATTTCTTACAAGATGCATTTAATTTGTAACTTTTATTGTTATCAGACTACATCTTTGAATTTCTTTACAGAGGCACACAACAAGTTTTCCTCCACCATAAAAAACGATAGGTTTGATTCTTCCAAATTAACTAATCCTATGTCACTAATGTTAGAAGAGTTTAATTTGTCCTGAATACCTTGAGACTTGCCCCACTTGATAGTCAATCTCTTTCCTCCGATCACCAATCTATTGAATGTTTTCTCCGCAGCATGCTCAGCTGCACTCCGGGTTGTGTACTGTACAAACGCACACTGAGCTCGCGGAACTAAAGTTAAACATCTGAAAAAATAAAAAAGATACTAGTTTAATCATATGAAAATATCATATATACGAAAAAAAAAACAGGGATATTCCCTATTCCTGTACCAGCGCAGCCTACAGTAACAAGTTTCAGAACGTTTTCGTATTTTTTTTTTAATTAAAGTATCTGTAAACCACGTTATTTTTCTTTTTTTGTTAATAAATGGCTGTTTTATTTATCTAATTTTTTAAATATACATGATACTTTTAAATATCATCAACCTGCCCTTGACCCTATGGAGTCAGCACAGTATATGATCTTACATACATCTCTATCAGCTTTCAAATTTCAATTCACTTCCATAAACATCCTCTTTCACACGATCTATACTTTCTTTGGTCTTCCTCAGCCTTTGCATCCAAATTTGATCTTAATACTGTCTTGTTTAAAATAACTTTAAAATATAATTTCAATTTATTGTGCTCAAAATGCATAGTACTTTATAAATATTAGTTCAAATTATTAAAATACTTTACCTTATCTCTCCATACTGATAGAAATGTCCTTTAAGTTCATCCTCGGTTATAGTATCAGGCAAGTTGCCGATGTACAATGTGGTAACCGTTCTGTCTTCCGGCGGAGGTAGGGCTGGCATTGCGGCTGCACGTCGCATCAACTTCTCCGCTACTGGGTCATTCACACCATAGTACCTGTAGAGAAAAC
Source organism: Papilio polytes (assembly GCF_000836215.1). NCBI lineage: Eukaryota > Metazoa > Arthropoda > Insecta > Lepidoptera > Papilionidae > Papilio > Papilio polytes. The sequence goes on along the minus strand of NW_013525046.1, from coordinate 2,275,255 downwards.
ATTATTTTAATTACTAATGTGTAAGTATGTTGTAAAACCGTTGGTGGCAGTGGTTTAAGCACTTGACTTGTAATCTACAGTTCTTAGGTTCGAATCCCGATGTACCAATGTGATTTTCGATTTTTCGAATTTTCATATGTACATAATTTAACTGACGTTCTTATGGTGAAGGAAAACATTGTGATGCAACCTGCACATATCAGAGAAGAAATTCAAAGATATGTGTGAAGTCAACCAACCCGCATTGGGCCAGCATGGTTGACTATGGCCTAGCCATGTCTTATTTAGGGTAGGCTTCGAGCCGCTTGGTGGGGACGTATAGTGAGTTGGTGATGATGATGATGAAGTATGTTGTAAGCCTCTAATAATGACATACTATATCTTTTTAGCCCAGAGTTCTTAATATTCTTGCTTACGCTTTATATCTAAGCTATCATACTTCACATTAATACAAATATGAGAGTTTGAATTGATGTTTTTTATAATAAAAGGGGGCAAACGAGCAGTGAAAACACTGAGGTAGTCAACACACTTGGACAGACGCAACACCAGAGGAACTACAGATGTGTTGCTAGCCTTTGAGGAAAAATGTAAATGTATTTCTGCTTCTTTACATTTACAATCATATAGAGATATCAATATTTAGCATAAATTTAGCCTATATTTGGTCTTACCAAGTTTGTTTTCAAATTCTGTGTAGATAATCACATGCCAAAGTTATTATGTTTGAAATGTATTAAAATATATTGAAGTCAAAAAACATACCTGTCCTTAATATTTTGATCAGCCAGAGGGTCATCAGGATCTGTGGGCTTTTCATGCCGGTAAGGACATTCTTCTCCTCTCCTACATTCTCCTTTCACCCAGAATGAGCACACATGAGGTCTATTCCTTTTATAATATGGAGCAGTTCTAGCTAATCTTAATAACAAATCGGAAGCACCCTTAGACTTCAAAGCTGAGTTACTGGGTTGTGTTTCATCCATGTTAGACATCTGACTGTCTAGATTTTGAATGTAATACTCCTTGTTCACTTCATTACGAGGTAAATCATCTTGGATTTTCAGCGCAGCATCTCTCACTTGGATAGGCAAACCATATTCTAAATCTAATAGACATGTTTGACAAACATTCTTCAATTTTGAGCACGTTTGACAGATTTCAGTCTTCTTGAAACGCATTCTGGAACCAGGACACCAACGGAAGACGGTGAAAGGGCGGCAACATATTTTACACTCTTTGCCATATTTCTCTTTGGTCTGAAATGAAAGATTTTAATTTGTTAGAAACAAACAATGCAAATTATTAACACAACTCAGATGACGTAAATCACTTACCATACGAATGTAGGGGTTATCTCCAAGACAAGTTTGACATAATATTGGAAATTCCTGTAACATACAATAGTAAGTAAAATAGATAGAACAGTTAAATAGTAAACAAAGATGTTATACGATTTATTTAATCTTACAGAGTCTTCCCAATTTTGTCGATTGTACGTGTTAGTAGACTTGGACATAGCCATTTTGAAGGGTCAATGGAAATACTTATTTGCAATACGTATTAAAATTTTAGCAAATGTTATCTTGTGTGCATGTTATAAATATAATGAATGAAATGAGTAACACGAATTAATTAAAATATGTTGAAAATATGTAAATAAAAACTGACAAGCCAGAAGCCAAGGAATAATGGCGGATGACGTATGAATGAAACGGAAACAGTGTTGCCATTCCTAGTGCCAGTGTTGCGCTTTGTGGTGCAGATTTAAAAGACAAGGTATTTTTTGCGCTCGAAAAGTGAGTAAATCAATTTTCAAAGCTTTAATATAAATCTACAACAAAACTAGTGTATGACACGATTTCAAGTAACTTCTCAAAAGAATTGCATATGTCCGGATACTCTTACTCTATTTTAAGCAGCGTTGGCATTTGACATATTTGATTTGACTTCTAACATTCTATTGTCAAAGTCAAATATTTAATTCCTACAGAACTTTTCTCTAGGTGTTTTTAAAGCAAATATAAATAACAGTTCGTGGTAAAATTCGTGTATATAGTATAAGCATTTGTATGTTATAATTATTAAGTGTAACAAAAATAATTCTGTGTTAAGTAATGTCGATAACAACATTGGTACGTTTGTTTATTACAAACTTGTGCACCGGTGTTAACTTTACTTGAACTTATTATAATTTCTTTTTAGTATTATGTACAATTGAAAAAAGAAAATGCTCACGAAGATTCAATCTGGTGTTGTGCGTGGGGTCGTATAAAAAATGAAAAAAAGAAAGAAACGGAAGAAAACGCCGAACCAAATGAACATTCACAGTTCGTACATAACCTTATATTTTGTTAATTAAATATTACGAATTACTTGACTTACTAAACTTATTACCCATTTTTAAATAAATGTTCATTTAGCTAATTTTCATCTTGTTGCAATTTCAGAGACTCTGGAGATGGCACTGAGGTGACCTATGATGATTACATTATAACTGGAGGGCTGGATGATATAATCAAAGTGTGGAAATTAGTGGATGGAAAGCTGGAATTAAGACACCAACTTGAAGGACATTCATTAGGTGTAATATCAGTGGCAATAAGTCCTGATGGCAAAAGTGAGTTCAGGTTCATATTTTTTACTATTTATGATTACTACAAATATGTATGGTACACCGGTAGAGGTAGACCTAGAAAGAGATGGATGGATTATGTGAAAGGTGTTATAAATTAAGGAATTGATGACTGAGATGATATATTATAGAGTTACTTGGAAGACAAAAACATGTTTCACTACTACAGGAGTAGGTAGATGATGATGGATTATTCAATGAAAGTTTTACTTTTTCAAATGTAATATTATTCCACAAATTTGGAATTATCACAATGTTAAATCTGTTTTTAAGTTATTTATGTGTATGCAAAATTATGAAGATGTTTTTTAATGTTAATTCCATAGCTCTAGCTAGCAGTTCACAAGACTCATCTTTAATATTATGGGATATTGTTAATGGTGAAAAATTAAAAACGTTAGAAACTGGACCTGCTGATATATGGACTTTAGATTTCTCCCCAGATGGGAAAAATGTTATTACCGGTACAAATTCAGGGAAAATATTAATATTGAATATTGAGAATGGTAACCAAGAACAAGTTTTAGACACAAGAGGAAGGTTCACACTTAGTTTGGCTTATGTAAGTAACATAATAACAAAAAAGTTAACTGAACATTTTATGTATTTGAAAAACACTTAATATATATGGTATGACTTAAAAAAAAACATGCAATGCTAGCTAAGCTTTTAATTTCGACTTTTTCATTGTGGAATTAAAAAACTAAGTAGATTATGTGGTACAAGATTATGTTCAATGTGTCTAATTTAATTGAGATTTGTTAAACTGTATCGGAGATATGTTGCAAACATCCATCCATTCAAACTTTTGCCTACATAATGTATGGATATCATTAGCTATCCATATAAATGAAAATAATTTCACTTTATTTCATGAATTTCACAATGCAAATTTAAGTTTCCTTTGTTTATGATTTACAAGTTGAATTGGAAAAAATATATCAAATTTAATACAATAAATAATTTTGTTATTAGAGTCCAGATGGTAAATACATTGCAAGTGGAGCATTAGACGGTATTATAAATATATTTGATGTAGCTCAGAGCAAACTTGCTCACACACTAGAGGGCCATGCAATGTCCATTCGCAGTTTATGCTTCTCTCCGGATTCACAATTACTGCTGACGGCCTCCGATGATGGCCAAATGAAGATTTACGATGTGTAAGTGACATTTGATTAAAGTCTCCCAATTTCTCAAAAATTTAGTTTAAATTTTTTTTTGTACCACATTATGAATATGTACTGTCTTGCCCCAAAAAAATGTAGTTCAACAGTATAGTTAAACATATGTTTTAATTCTTTGTCCACTTATTGATATGGGGGTCATTTTTTATTTAAATTATTTTATTATTTATTGGTCAAAATCTTATTTTGCAAGCCTAAGCATAGTAATGTTTCTATAACCATGATTTGTCAGTAATAATTGCTATTGCTGATAGCCGAAAAAAAAGATGATGTATTAAGCTAAAATGCCTTTTAAACATTGCCTAAGATTTTTATCTTAAGGCCTGAAGTGTTAATTTTTTTTAACATTGTATTTAAGTATACGAATTGGAATAATTATATCATAGGTAGTTAAATGTTAAGCAGTATTTTTTTAATTGTTTTTATTTCAATCACATGATTTCAGTGTTCACGCTAATTTGGCAGCGACTCTATCCGGGCATGCGTCATGGGTATTATCTGTGGACTTCTCTCGAGATGGTAAAAGGTTTGTCTCTGGCAGCTCGGACCGGACTGTCAGAGTTTGGGATTTAGAAACTATGCAGTGTCAAAATGTGTTCAAAGAGCATACGGATCAGGTAAGAACGTAACCTAGTCTTTCCACAATCAGATATCTTGTGAGGATATTCCTACCTATAGATCGAATTTGAGAAACAGTTTTAAATATGTAATATAGGCAAAAGAATTGAAATCTTAAAGACCATGATGTTATAATGCCAAAATTTCGTTATATCACTTTTTTAAATTGACCTTTGCTTAATATTATTTGTTCCAGGTTTGGGGAGTAAAGTTTAATGCAGACAGCAATAAAATAGTTTCTGTATCAGAAGATAAAAGTATAAATATTTATGACTGTCCTTTATAGAAATCTAAATAAATATATACACGATTCCTTTTGTTTTTTATTAAGATCCTGGTCTATGTAATATATCTAGAACTGTTACTGAAAATAATGGTCGTTTTAGGGCCGTGCCTATTTAACTTAAAACATTTTCATTTTACCGACTACAGAAAAAGGAAACTCGATCGATATATTCTAAAGTATATACGTTTATTTTCGTTTAAAAATGTCTCATATTTGCAATAAGTGATAAGGTTATACAATAACATTTAAAAACGTAAAATCTAAAGTCATAAGTGACACTGACATATCCACTGTCAGCGCTGGGTCAATTTAAAAGAAAAAATTATTAAAAGACGATATTATTACAAATATTATCTCCTTGTAATAAAGTTATTTCTACAATGCCTGCTGCAGCGATGGTAATTGGTATATTAAACAAGTTTTATTACTCTATACGGGAATTTAATATGGTTTGTTTCTTAAATTCATGTTGTTTCAGTATTCTTTACTTATAAAAAAAGAAAATGCCCACGAAGATCCAATATACTGCTGTGCATGGACTCAAACAAATATTTCTGCTGACCCAAAGTATGTTAAGATTTATTAAACATTTTGCTTGTACTTATTAACACGTAATTAACGACAAAATGTAAGACTTAAGTCCTTGCATTTTAATTAATAATGATAACTTAGATCAACAAATACCTAAGTGTTCCCGCCGTTTCTTTGTCCCCCTTTTTATTATAAAAAAGAATATAAACCAATATTATGGCTTTTAAAAGCAGCTTATTTACCGGTATAGATAAAATTTCGTCAGCAGTACTTTAAATTATTTTTTAAACTATTTAAACAATGAAAACGCATGTTATGACGTTTTTATCAAATTCACAGGGAACAGAAGAAAGATTTTATAGTTACTGGAGGTCTAGATGGCTTAGTAAAAGTATGGCGTGTAGATAACTACAAGTTGGAATTGTATCACACATTACAAGGGCACTCAATGGCTGTAGTTTCAGTTGCTGTCAGTTCTGATGGACACAGTAGGTATTAAATAGCATTTTTAACATATAATGTATACTGTAATCTTACTATTATGCAAAAGTTGAGATGGATGGATGGAAGGATGTTTGTTAGAGTTTATAGCCTAAATGCCAAACAGATTTCAATGAAATTTGGCACAGATGTAGAGCATAGTCAGGAAGAACATATAGGCTACTCATTATTGTTCTTTTTATTCACATGTGGATGGTGTCTCAGGCTCTAGTGGTATATTAAAACTTGTCTTAAAGACATAAAGGCAATTGAATGTTTAATCATAATATATGGACAACAGCCTTGGTCTGTCTGTGCGGAATATAAAAATACTAGAATTAAGTATCCTATGTGTATTTCCAGACTTCGCTTTATATCTATGTTAAATTTTATCAAGACCATCTTACAAACATGCATCCATCTAAATTTTCTCATTTATATTAGTAAGATACCAATTTGTTAGTAAATTTATGTATTCATTATTTAGTTCTTTAATTTTCTATATTCTGGGTCTTTATTGTTGGTTTAATTTTTTTTTAGCGATAGCCTCAGCTTCATTAGACTCAACTATGATAATATGGGATTTAACATCTGGTAACAAAGTCCATGAAATACAAAGTGAAGCTACAGATGTATGGAAGATTGAGTTTTCTCCGAACAACACACATGTTGCCTCGGGAAGTCATACAGGGAAAGTTGTCATATATGATATTGTGAAGGGGATGGTCCATAAGGTTTTAGATACGAGAGGCAAGTTTACTGTTTGTGTGGCATGGGTAAGTCAATTTTATGCTAGCTTTCGTCCATAACTCCGTCTGTGTGGAAAAAAAACAAAAGTAAGTAGCCTATGTGTTCCAGACAATCCTCCATCTGTACTAAATTTCATGGAGATCCTTTTAGCAGTTTAGGCTACAAACAAACTTCCATCTATCTAAACTTTCGCATTTATAATAGTAAGATCTGACTATTGGATTACCATTCAAAATGGTGTAAAAACTCAAGATTAATTGATAGCTGAACATTCTACGACAATTTCATCAAAATCTGTGTAATGGTTTAGAAATAGGTGCAACAAATATATAAATTCTACTTTTGCCCGTGACTTAGTCCATGGAGAATAAAAACTAAAGTAAATAGTCTGTGTTCTTCCAGACTGTACTCTACAGCTATGTTAAATTTAATTGAGATTCGTTCGTGAGTAGGTCACACTTGAACTGAATATTCCATTTCAATTTTGACGTCTATCTAGTTAAGAGCGGGCGCACACTTTTGACTAAGCTATCGCACAATAGTTGTGCGATTATCGTTTGTTTCACAGCCAATTCAACTGTTTAGTTGCATAATTACAAATCAAGTAGTGTGCATACCTATATAAACTCATACAAATCTTAATGCAACTAAACAGTTGTGCGATAGTTTAGTTTTAGGCAGAACAATCTAAGATTTCAATGTTCAGTTGTAAATCTCATTTTCTTTGTTTCAGAGTGCAGATGACAGATTTATAAGTAGTGGTTCTGTGGACGGCACAGTCTGCATATTTGACGTACAACAAGGCAAGTTAATACACACAATAGAAGCTCACACTAAAATTGTCCGAAGTGTACAATTTTCAATGAATCTTCTTGTAACAGCTTCGGATGATGGATTTGTTAATATTTACGAGTCGTAAGTGTTATTTGATGTATATGTTTGTTTTGGGATGTCCAGTGCCCCAAGTTGTAACAAAAAAGATGTTACGATTGTCTCTGCTTTGATGAGTGCATGTTGACAAGGGTGGAAGGCCATTAAAGTCTAGTTTAAATTGAGTAATTACTAGGTTTCTCCCGCGACTCCGTGCGTGGTATTTTAAAATAAGAAAGTAAGAAGCATATATGTTATCCCAGACCACATATTTATAAGCATTCTCTTTGGAATTAAAAAAAATACTACTAGCCTCCCCTCTAACATCATCCTTCTCTTAGATCAACAGCTGTAAACGCCCATTTGTAATAGAAACTTTATTTATGTATTTTTTTTAACTTTAAATTATATACATATCAAGTGACTAGCTGTTCCCTTGCGACTTTATCCGCATAAAATTATGAAAATGTTCTTCTTCTTCTTCTTTTAATGTTTAGTGAACCCCATCGTTATTTCGATGATTTCGCGAACGTCAAGGTTGAAGATAATTGAAAGTATATAAAACGAGACTAAAATTATGAGTAGCAGGTAACTAGAAAGACGGAATCCAGTGTAATTGACAAATGAATGGTAGCTGATGATATCAATCAAGGCTCTGTAATAGGACAACACCAATGTTACTATACTACACCCTAAATACAAAATTTATATATTTTAATTACAGTTTAATATTATTGGAAATTAAAAATTTAAATAAAACCTTCACCAGGGGGCTGTAAACTAAGGTTAGCAAGAATTGAATATTAATGGGTCTAGGAATTTGGGTAGGAAGAATATCATATAAGTGAACTTTAAGTTTCGGACAATTAAAAAATATATGTTCTAAGGATCCCTCATCCAAACCGCACTCACACAAGGAATGATCATAAATACGAATTTTGGCAAGAAATACTGGGGTGGCGACAAAACCCAGACGTAGGCGAGTTATTATAGAAATTGTGAAACAAAAGAAAATGAAAATTTTATTTTGTTGTTTACATGTGTCAAAGTATCAATTGCAAATGTCAAAGTGACATGTCATTTTGACACACCATGGCAACCTTGTTTCCTTGATGTTGGCAACAACTTATGGTCTCTTTCCCACATTAGGGTTTTTATATCAAAATATTTACCCCATAAGTTTAATTGCGAGAAAATATATAACCTAAAGCCTGATGTAAGTGTGGGGCTTTTTATTAAAAAAAAGAATTATTCAAAAATATGCTGTAATTGCTAAGATCTTAGGCAACAAAGAAGTGTGTGTTTACGCTTTATTATAATAGTATAGAGTATAGAAGTATAGATTATAACTTCATTTACACCACCAACTGGATCCAACCTGATTATTCTAGAAAATATAATAATACTATACTTTACTTAGGGTAGGCTCCGAACCCCACATTAGGGACATATAGTGAGCTGGTGATGACCATTTAAAGTACTGATTAATGTTAAAAGTGGGGCAATATTTCTTGCCATTTATGAAGTTTCCTTGTTTTAGTGGCAGTGGGAACCTTATTAAAAACGTGAATCTGAAGTGCGGTGTACTCAGCGCCTGTTTCTCTGTAGACGGTAACCGCGTGTGTGCGGCGCGCGTTGACGGCGCCGTCTGCCTCATAATGCTGGCCGATTACAGCATAGGAAAACTGTTCCACGAACATTCCAGTATGGTATGTCAATAAGCAGTACATATATGGCCAGTACAGTTAATAACAATAACTGGACTGGCGAATAGCACGTGAACATTAAAAGGTGCCAGTGAGTTCAAATTATGACTGGCCATCGCATGTCTAACTGTACTGGCCAAGTGTGAACCGCCTTAATTCTAGCTTTTGCCCGCTTCTCCGCGTGGAATTTAAAACAAAAGTGTGTCTATGTTTTCTTCCAAACTGCTCTATATCTATGACAAATTTTGTCGAGATCTCTTCAGCAGTTTAGGCTACAAACTCTAACATATTTTCACATTTGTAATATTAGTAAGATTATCAAAATGTCTTGTATACTAACATTATAAAGAGGAAAGATATATTTTTGTATGTATTTAAATAACTCAAACCCTACTGGCCCGATTTCATAAATTCTTCCACCATTAACATTTAACATTTATGTATTTCAATATTCTATTCTATTCTATTTCTTGTTTATGGCTCTCCCACAGCGGATTGGGCCAGTGTTTGTGGTTTTTATTCTAATTATTCCAATATTTTATTTATATTTTTGATTTCAGGTTTGGGATGTCAAATTTAACCCAAAAAGTGACCATGTAGTGTCAGTTTCCAAGGACAAATGCATCAATGTTTATGAATGCCCAATACCGCAGAGAGATATCAAAAAGTGAAGTGTATTTAAATATTGCAATAAACACTATATATAATATTTACTTATTTTTACCCTTTACAAGTTAGAACGAAAAAGTCGAATTGTAAAACATCACACACTTAAAACATAACCTAAAAGTCAATACAAAGGAATTAATTTTCTAAACATCTGAGGGTCTATCGTAAAGATTCGTGAGAACGTATTCGTAACGTCATCGACAATTTGTATTACATTAGTGCACCTAACGAACGAAAATTACACAATTTTCATAATTGTCGATGACTACGAATACGTTTTTGCAACAACAGTTTAACAATACAAATATTCATCATAGCTCTGTTTTACAACCTATTATATAACCCGGGAATATATTTGCAAGACAATACACAAACATTTGCCAGTTTCGTGCACGCTATTGGCGATTGTGAAGTCTAACTTTCCTACCAATAGATGGCACTATATTTGATTTCTTACATCTACGGGCAAGTTGAAGGTCGAGGAGGTACGAAACTTAACACTGCCATATCTAATTTCATACAATATCTTTGACAACTTGCTGATATGATATACCAGTAGTTAGCATGCTACTATCCCGTTATACTGGCATGTATTTCCGCCTATTGTTCGAATGGTAAGTATGACGTCACAAAAAAAAAACAATTTCAAACGAATGAAAGCAAATATGGAAGCATAAAAGTTTCCAGCATTGGTAAATATTGACCCTGCTTGATAATATAAATCGCTCCTAAGCCGATATCACCCTGAGGGCGGTTGATTAATTTTCGCCACTAAGAGGATTGGGGCACGTCAGTCATACAAATCTAGCTTAATACGGTACACAGATTTAATGTTACAGATTGTAGGTTAGTTTTTATAATAATTTTATACAAAGATAATTCGTATTTTTATATTCTTAACAATAATATAAAGTCTGACTTTAGGTAACATCGATGATACTTAACAAAACATTGTCCCTATTTTATTGAATAAAAAAACAAAACGTTCCAACTTACGTAAATTCGAAATTAACTACTACATGTAATTAGACTTGTATTTTAAGCGCATGTTTTAGTAAATAAATAGTTATTTTTAAATATGACACGATTTAAAAATAAATCAGAAAAAGAAAAAAAATACAAATTTGAATATAAGCAATGTTGTGATTTACATTATACAATAAAAAAACAGCAATTTTTTAATTTTTAAATTCGGTAACATAAAAACCATTACTCATTAATGAAAGCGAAACTTCGATGACCTTTTCGTGCTGCAAAAGAATCTGGTTTCATATTTAATATAAATTTGTGCGAGTTGTCGATCGAACTTTACCTTAAATGGCACTGATATTCCAAAAAAATGTCACGTAATAAATAATTATATTAAAATATGTTAAACTCAGAAGTTAAATGTTGTTTGGTTATTTTGTTGTAATGTTAAATGATTCGATGAAGAGGCCAGACCTCACCCACAGCCTTTAATTAAGATTAAACAGCTGTGAAAAAAAAAACAAATGTTTTCCAAATTCAAGATTGACAACTCACGAGAATGTTTTATAGATTAAATAATACCTAACCTTAAATATTCCCGTACATTTTACAAATAATATATGATCATAGATTAGAAATGAAAATAAACAGTTTAGAAACACGTTTCTCGCAAAACATTACAAATTGTTTGTCGCTATTGCAAATTAAATAAAAATAAGCTTCGTAATGCTAAGTTTAATTCAATCCTTATTGCAGCAAAACTATGTAGTCTATGATTTTAATGAGTCCTTTGAAGGATAAGACTTTGAAGAAGAAAGTTCTGAAGACGCATTTTGCTTCATAACTCTAGCTTTTACTAGACGTTCACTTTGAATTAAAGTCTTTTAGAATTTATATGAAGTTTTACTTACGTTACATAATGACATTCAAAATAAATTGGAATATATATAAAACCGGAGGATTCAATAAATACGACTATACATTTAATTTTTTAAATGTTAATAAATGATACACTTTATTCAGTAAACAGGTATCATTCATAAGGCTGCTTAAAGCTTTGCGGGCAACCTTCACCTCGCGAGCCTTTGTACCTGCTACAAATATTTCACGACCCAAAGCCCCAGGCGGTAGCAAAG
>NW_013525046.1:2261363-2263255 GCF_000836215.1 Papilio polytes | reverse complement strand
CTACGCCGCTCCCCTCACTCAAGTCTCCTTCTCCTCCCCTGCCATCTCCTACCACCACTAGATTGTTATTCGTTACCAATGAATTGTTGAAGTTGTTCTATTTATTGATATGTTTTAAACAAATAAAATATTTATAGACATTACAAGACATCTTTTTTATTTTTATTTCTAATTGGAAGATTTTAACAGTGCATCATAGTTATATACATGTCGGGGTTCTTATTTGTTGAAAAGTTGACTAAAACTATAGTAAACAGTAAAAGTTTCTAGCAAGTACAGTTTGTAACAAATGGAACACAATATCCATGAAAGACAGTCTAAAATGTAGGATCACACATGAATGTTACGAATCGTTTGTACGGTATATTAAAAAGAAGTAAGAAAAGGGAACAGAAGAATAACGAAATCCGGGTTAAGCCAACACGATTGTAATATACTCTTTGCAATACGGGAATTCAATATAAATTTGTCTATGACTACTTGTACCGATCAGATAACGGCTTTATTTAAATGTAAATAATTTTGCAAAATATTTACGAGCAAGTCAATTGGTATCGGCTTAATTTGCGGGGAATTATGCGGCGGGCCTGCCGGGAAATCAACTTTACATTCAATTTGCCGCCACTGCACTGATAAAAAGCAATCTCTTTCAATTTTTACTTGCGGAGAAAATAAACGAGCCGCCTAGTTGAAACGATTCGCAAATACGCGACTTTTATTTTTGTTCAACGCGTTTTTGTTGAACGAAAAAAATGGTACATGTTTGTTAAATTAAAACTAACTAACATATGATTAAAAAAAACTTATTTTGATCTAGACTGTTCTACATCTATACTGTTATAATATTTAGCAAGACTCGTTGAGTTTTTCTGGAGATACTTAGTAACAGACATCCAACCATCCATCCAAACTTTCGTACTCTTTGTTTTCGTATTCGTTTCCTTGGTTTATTAATGGCTAACTAGCTTTCGCCCGCGACTTCGTCCGCGTGGAATTAATAAAGAACAACAGTGGGCCTATGTGTTCTTCCAGGCTACCCTCTACATCTATGCTAAATTTCATCGAGATCCGTTCAGCCGTTTGGGATACAAACAGTAACAAACATCCATCCATCCATTCATTCATCTAAACTTTTGCATTTCTAATATTAGTAAGAAGTAAGATAAGATTACTTTTTCTCTGTTTGATAACCGCTTATATTTTAGTAAATCGTGTAAGAATCGAACCTATCGACCAGGTTATTAGCAAAGAAAAATAAAGATAACGAAGTATTTCGCTTGTGGAAATTCAAAGTAAATTTAATATAGTTTAGGATAGATCGCAGCACAGATTAAAGTAGCATAAGGGTTATTTAGCATACTATAGACTTAGTAATAAGTGGTATTGTACAACCGCGGCTTACATACTGCTGTGGCCAGTCGGAGGTATCGTTTTCGTAATCACGGCGCTGCCACTAGCTCGATTCAATGAGATGAAATCACTCTGCGGCTGATGAATTATTCATGTGCAGCCAACGAACCCCCTCCCCCTGCCCTCTACTCATACATATCTCCCGCTGATTTCCAATGTAAAGTCCAAAATCGGACGACGTGTTATCGATGTTCCTGTCTATGTTGATTATCTTCATAGTCATGTGATATGCGTAAATAATTAAATGCTATATAGTAGGGTTTTACTATGTTTAATTTTTACCTCTTCCTGTTACTTGGTTTTCACAATTGGTGAGGGAAAGAATATTAGCAGTTTCAACAATGTATAAGTGTTAAGGACTCTTCAATGAATTTTAAAAACATCGTAAATCAAGGATGAAATAATAAAAGGTGTCTTGTAATGTCAATAAATATTTTATTTGTTTAAATCATATGAATAAATAGAACAACTTCAACAATTCA
>NW_013525046.1:2256119-2260119 GCF_000836215.1 Papilio polytes | reverse complement strand
TCCCTGTCCATGGCCTCCATTCAAGGACAAATATTTACATACAAGACCAAAAAATCTTACTAACATTATGAATGCAAAAGTTTAGATGGATGGGTGTTTGTTAGAGTTTAGCTTGAACGGATCTCGATTTAATGAAGCATTGATTAAGCGGAGATGTAGAGCATAGATTTTCATTTGTGTTTTACTACCATAACTAACCAATGAAACTTAATCACAATTTTAATTTCAGTGTGTTATTGTCCTTTTAAAATGACGTTTCAATTTCATACAGAGCTCGGAATGTATACGACAGTCATCAATCAAGCTATAGCAATCGTGTTCGAACCTTAATTTTTTGGCGATGAGATCAAAAGTAAGCCCTTGACCTCATTACCTCGGGCGTGGTCGGCTCACTGGTTGCTCCAGTTTCGGTCAAACCGGCTGTATGTTGATTATTTATAAAGACTTTTTCTCAATTTAATGTTAAATCGTTTACTAGTAATTGTTTTGTATAGAAGCAATAGTGTTTAACACGTTTTGTTATTTTAATTTATTCTTATGAAAGTAAATTCGACAAACAATAACACTGATAGTATTTTTTTTAAATATGGTTTCTTTGACTCCTGCTGCTTTAGTTCTTCGCAGCAACCTTGTTTCCTTTGTAGTTTTAACTTTTTTTTTAATTATTTACGTTGTTTATTTTCTATACTTACTATTATTTTTTAAATATTATATACATTTTCTACACAATTAATAGAATTTAAGGCTTCTTTGAGCTCATGCGAACGTGCGCAGCTATAATTAGCTAACCCGTAATCTAGAAACAATACTTAGTTTATCATTGAAATAGAAAAAAATGATCACTGGAAGTGTTAAATAAAAAATGCTAATAGATAGGTCATTAAAATGTACAATTAATATAGTCTACATTTCCACTGGCGTCGCGGATAAAGGCAATGATCACATGTTTGCAGTGATGCTCCAAAACTACTTAACCGATTTAAATAATTCTTTCACCATTAAAAAGGTACTTTATCACTGAGTTACATAGGTTATATTTTACATTTACAAGGGTATGGATATTACAGATATGAGACGTATATTCTTCGCTATCCAGCAGAAGTAAAGGCAGATTGGTAATTAATGAAATATGGTTTAAAAAGCAGTTAACTAGTAAGTAGGGTTACACCAGCTTAAAGCGAGGTGTCAAATCTACATTATTGATAGTTTGTAACGCAATATTTTTGACACGAGTATGTTTAAGTCGGTGGTAATCCATGAGAAACTGGTTTAGCGACAAGTATGTGCATTTGTTACATAGTCATTGATCTAAATATCGAAGATATTACCAAATTATGTTACGTAATCAACATACGGTTACTAATACATCGTCTCTTTAATTGCTCTCAGAATCGTTATCGATAGGAGTCACTTAGTGTAGATATACAAAATCAGTTTACAATAATGTCATCATCTTCCTTCTTATTCTACTCCTCTGAGGTATGCGGAACATGTTTTTGTCCCCCACATAACTCTATCATACATCATCTCAGTCATCACACCCTTTTTGGTCATGTCACCTTTCACGCAATCCATCCATCTCTTTCTAGGTCTACCTTCACCGATGTACCCTTCCACACTCATAATTAACATTCTTCTTGTAATATGCGATTCCTCCCTCCTCATAACATGCCCATACCAAGCTAACCTTTTACTCCTTACCTTCTCTACTACTGGGGCTCTCAAACTTCCTCTAATATACTCATTCTACAATAATGTGTCAGATTTAAATAAATTTGAGGTAATAAAAAATGTTAGTTTAGAAGTAATGCCCGCTTCACACTTGGACAGTTGCGACGGCACGCGACACTCATTGGCGCTTGTAATCGTTCAAACTCTGCCAGTCAAATCAGAGCGCTATTGACCAACTGTACTGGCCAAGTGTAAACCGCGTATAAGAAAAACTTGATAGCGTTTAGATGTACTTTTTTATAATAAAAGGGGGCAAACGAGCGGCGAGAACATCGAGGTGGTCAACGACGCTGATAGACAACCGCAACACCAGAGGAACTACAGATGCGTTGCCGGCCTTTGAGGAAATTGTAGGCTCGCTTCTTGAAGGACTACTACTATAAGATTGCAAATTATTATTTTTCATACATGTATTGCATTATAAAATTGACTTGTCTCATTATATCATATAATCTATGTTACTAGACCTCAAAACTAAAATCAACATTTACTATCGAAATCAAGATCAGGAATAACGTAATAGTTTTGATACTTGTAATATTTTTATTTAATTAAACATAAGCTTTACTTAATCATGACATGAAAAATATACAGCTATTAACTTAAATAACCTAGTTAACTGAAAGCTAATAATAAGCCTTTACTTACTATTCCTTCTTTTTAAAGAATTACAATCATACAGAATATCAGAAATTTAAACAAAGTCTGGTTGGTAAAGTTGGTAATAGGTTAAGAATTGTTAAAACAAGTAGCTTTTTGAGGCCCAAACTTGGTCTATCTTTTTCAAAACAAGTTAGTGACATCAAAATGTTTACCGGAGCTTGAGGAATAGAGTATAAATATTTTCTTTATTTTAATTACAAGACAATCGATCTAAACTTGTCGGTCGCTGTATACATGCAATTGACCGCGCGAGAGATTGTATGGATAACATCTGATTTTTTGTTGTGTCGTGACCCGAGTGTGGGCCGAGCTACTGATTGTTATACATTGATACTGTTTACAATTAAATTAGGTGTCGTAAAAACGATCTTATTTCAAGATCAAGATACTAACGGATAACGTGAGTTGCGATATGATTAGACAGCCCAATGTTTGTTTATACTTCGTTGCGTTCTGATATCATACTTCTATACTAACATAACGAGAACAGATTTGTATTTTTGTATGTGAAATCAAATACTATGGGGCCGATTTCAAAAATTCTTGCACCATTTAAAAGCTATGTTATCAGTGCAACATAGGATGTATTTTTACCTTTTTTTTAATTTCAAGCGGACGAAGTCGGAAGCAACAAGTAATAATATAAAGCCAAAAGTTTAGATAGATGTATGTACATACAACAAACTTTTGTTAGAATTTCTAGCCTAAACTGCTGAACGGATTCCGATGAAATTTGGTATAGATGTAGAGGATAGTCTGGAAGAACACATGGGATACTCACTTTTGTTTTTTAGATTCTACCCGGACGGAGTCGCGGGCGAAAGCTAGTTAAAAGTAAGTTTTCATTTAAATGTTAGATGAAATGTTTGCACTTTGTAGGTTATGTTTTTAGGCTTAAAATTCCAATCTTTATTAGAATTATAGTCACTTGAATGCGCCTTTTGATGTTAATAACAGTTAAGTCTATCACTATTATTAGTTTTAAGACTCTTCACCGCGCATAATACATATTATAGTATGTATAGACTTTTAGCCTGATAATGAATAAATGATAGACTTTTAATTTTGCATGTCACTTATTAACTATCTCGTTAAAGACTGATAATTTTTTCAACTAGGCTAAAGTTTTCATTAAGTCGAAAAATAGATTTAAACCTCTGATTTCATGTATTAAAATCTTTACATTAAACGGTAATTACATTACACCTCATACACTTCCATGATATCGCTTGAAAACCAGCTTATGTGGTTGATGCAAAGAAAGTTCGTGCTAAAAATATTAAATCATCATTAGGAGCGAGTGCCAAATTGCAAACTTTCAACTAAGGAGTAACTCTTACATGACAAATGAGCAATTAGCTGTCGACCGTGGATTATATAATAATCGATCCAGTTTTTGACCGCTGCCGACGCACCTACACGCATGTTTCGATGGGTAGCGCGTGCGCAACTTGACTAAGTATAAATACCTCGCCGCAGTGGTACGGGATATCATTCACTCACAAATACCTAATCAAACAACATGGCAGCTAAGGTGAGCTAAGTCTTTTAAGTAACAAGTTATTTGTACAACGAATTACAAAAGCTACACGTACAAAAGCTGTAA
>NW_013525046.1:2238512-2253320 GCF_000836215.1 Papilio polytes | reverse complement strand
GTTTGAACAAAGAAGATAGATTAAGATAAACGTTACAATAACTAGTTAATCTTGATAGCGTCGCTAATTGCCTCGATTCGCCATGCATTTTTTTTAAATAAGGGCAGGCGCACACCCGGTCACGTGCGGACAATGTGCACTCCGCATTGTCCGATGCAGATTGCTTCCGGGTATCGGTTCACATCGAAAAATGTCGAAACTGGACCCGGCTTCTATCTACTCGCCATTTTGTTATACCTTTGTCCGCTTTTGATGCTTTTTCCGTAAAAAATGGCATCATATTTAAATTCTGTAACTTGATTGTTGCGGCTACGAAAATATTTGGATTGCATAAATTAAATTTTGTGTATGTGCTCTTTATAACACTAAATTATAGATTTTTCCCGACGACTTTATCTGCGTGGAATTAAAAAAAAATCTTAGTAAGTGTCTATGCCAAAATTCAGCGACATCTGCTGTGCGGTTTGGAGGTAAATTCAGAGAAACATGCATCCATCGATCTAAACTTGCGCATATATCAGTAAGATTGCAAGATAAATTGAAACGTGATCCTATATAGTTTTTTTTTTAATTTAACTTTAAAACCAGTAAAAAAACTAATCAGTACATAAATAAGTCTCATTATTTAAATATACATACAGTACATAAGCGTTGAAATTAAAAAATAAAGTCATATCTGAATAGTAAAAGATTTGTTCAAGTTAACATTCAGTACAACACAAAACTGTTTAAAAAACAGTATACCTAGCGGTTGAGATATCGTATTCTCGCCAGGGAGGGACTTAGGAGTGTGAGGAGGGGTGTAGGTGGGATGGGGGTTGGGGGGTAGACAGTGACGGAAGCAATTAGGCGGTGCGCAGGCGCGCGGGCTTCCTGCCCTCCTAATTGGCGTATCTTTGCTCGCTCGATGTACTCCTATTATATTCAAGAGGCGTACTGCCGCCGTTACGGTGCTATTGAATTATTTGTTAAATGTTTACGCTTTACTTCTTTATTTATATGCTAATATTTTGTTACTTCATTTCTTTTACACATATTTATCGTTGATATAAAAATTAAAGAAAAAATAACACTTTACTTTACGTACTAGGTGTTTAATTTCTATTCGACGTAAATTAGTTATTGGAAATCTATCTATCTACACTAATAAAGCGTAAACAAACACTGCTTTGTGACGTAAGATGTCAGCAATTACAGTATATTTTTTGATAATTCTTTCTTTAATAAAAAGGGTCACACGACACGCTTTAGGCTGTATATTTCCACACTATCAATACTCAGAGAGTAAATAAATTGCAAAAATCCTTCACGAGGGATCATAAACTACAAGTTGCCAACATTAAGAAAGCAACGTTACTATGATAAGGGCAATTGTGACATTTGCCGTTGAGAATTTGACAAATGTAAACAACAAAATAAAGTTTTTTATAATTTCATGCGGATGAAGCTGCACGAGAACAGCTAATAATGAGTAGAACTTTTAAAAACACAATAAAACAATGCGGAGTTATATTTTGTACGTACAACCCTTCGTTAGCTAGCTAATGATTCGGTAAACACCCGCCCTTAGGCCTAAGTCGTATTCCCTCGACATCTGCTTTGTTCCAAAACCGAAATCTACTTATTCATATCGTATTGCTAATTTGAAGATTAGGCGGCGCGTTCCGTACGTTATTAAATTATCAATTCCGTTTGTGGGGAAGAACGTCCCGAGGGATCATTGATGCGGATCCCATCACTATGACAACTTTTTTTATCTCGAGGTAAAGGACTCGAGGTATTTCCAGCCAGTTTTTAAATTTCGATTTTTAAAATGAAAATCTTTTAAACGTTTACATTTTGAATAATAAAGTGTATGAGTTCTAGTTATTATTTTTATAGATTGCAATAAAAAAAAACATCTTTTGATGTAACAAAAATTGTTTATTAACTATACTAATATTATAAAGAGGAAAGATTTGTATTTTTGTATGTATTGGAATATTTCAAAAACTACTGGACAGATTAAAAAAAATCGTTCACCATTAAAAAGCTACGTTATCAGTAAACTTAGGATAGGACATGTTTTTTTATAAATTTTAATTTCACGTGGGCGAAGTCGCGAGCAATAAAAGTAGCTTTTAAGCTTAACTTTATCTTGTTTAATTTATTTAACGTAGTATCTAAGAACTTTATTTTAAATTGATAATGAATACAATTCGTGTATTTCGTACCTTTAAGACGGATAGCTGAAGTTTTAATTGATCAGATTGGGTAGTTAACGTTCAGACTTAATGCCGAGGGACGCAAGGACTGATTTAATTGGGAATTTGCCTTGGAGATTTCAAATCATTGTTACAGTTTAGTTGTGGCTAACAAATTATAAATACGTCAATATTCATTACTTAAATGTTTTAAATCGACATTTACAACCTTTAAATTAATCCTGTTAAAATGCTATTCCTTAGTACATGATTAAAAAGTTTTAGTCCAAAAGTTGCTAAAATAAAGTGAAAGTTATAAAAGTGCCTGATATAAAATTTATAGCAAAATTTCTGTTAAAATTTTTTGCTAATTATTATCCTACTCGCTGAATGGGGGGAATGGGTAAACTAGAATTATACTTTAAATGATCATTGATTTGAATGTTAAATAATTCAAATTAAAAAGCTACAGTGAGCGAATCAGAAGGTTATTGTTAGTGTGCGCTGAAGCGAGATGTCAATAAAACTGTTATTAATTGAGCATTAAGCACGTAATGACTGTTGACAATAGATCAGTGGAGCGAAGAGCCACTCAATTATGTGGTATTCAGGATCGACTCTGAACTCACGAGCTCTCATTGGTTAGCCGCCCTCTATGAAAATATTAGGGTCCACTCCCTTCTTGTTGACATTTTGTGGATAGAGCTTTATGTTCCGTTTTCGTTGGTTCCGTGATTTTTGCTATATCATTTGGTTTTTTATTGTCTAATTCTGATATGGTATTTAGAGGTCTAAGACGATGATAATTAACTTAGTCTTAAAAAATAATATTAACCGATAGAGAAGTAGCTAATATTTTGTTTAATTTGGTTCATTTTTACGCGTTTACGTCAAAATTAGTATTTTTTCAATATCCGTGTAATAAATGACTCGTTAAAGTTTAACTAGTTAACCAATGCAGTCACATTTAAAACATAAAATGTAAAAATCGCGGTCCACACAAAGCGATCTTTCGTTATCCCCAGTCTTGCTCCCCTTACCCGCATTAATGTTATTATTTGGCAACATTTACTAAATAATTTGCTCGTTAAACGCTGATACGCCCCCCTTCCCTAACTATCGTATTGTAAGCGTCTCCCCCGGGACAAGTCGACTAACAGTAATTACAAGACTCTCTTTGTAGCGATATTTGTAGTAACATGCTTTTGTGAACGATACGAAATTAATAAACCTATGTTATTGTATAGACGGATTAGAAAACTATCGGTACCGCAACGGTTTCAATGAACTCTTATAAGTTTCGTATTTGATGAGTTTTCTGTAAGCTCCCAAAGCGAAGAGATTTATGGCTTCGCGCGGTTTTCGAGGGCTGGTATCGAAACGTGGGTATTTTATAGCGGATAAAATGTAACCTTTTCAATAGATTTTGAGGTTGTTTTTTTTCTGCGATATTACTGTATTATGTGTGATGATATATTTATTAAATAAACTACTTATGTACACAAATATTTTTATAATTATCATATAAGCGTATTTCAATATAAATCAAAGATAATTGATTTGTAGAAATTATCACAATTTTATTTCCATTAACATCACATTTTGTTATTTCAGGTTTATTTGTTTACTTTGTTACATAAATCCGCCCCTGTCAAAATTTTCCAGTACCGTATTCACCTTATTTTCTTACACTTTTATGTATGTTTTCTTTTAATGAATTTGATTATCTTCAGTGATTTTATAAGTAACATTTTTAGACGTTACTGAACATTGTTGCATGCGTTTACCATTCCACCACTGCCTGAAATCTTTCTTTCCAGTTTTGTTAACTTTATTTTTTAACGCTTCACAAATATCACAAAATGGTTGATAAGCTTCAATAGTGTACAGGTTTCTCCATTTAAAATATTCTTCGTATTTAGTATAGTTGCTCAACGACTCGTTGATTACTTTTGCGATATCACTTGGGCTTGTAGCACGGCCATCGATGTATGAATGGGGCGGTAGGAATCTATAAGGGACAAATAGAAATAGCTTTGGATATTTAAAATTGGCTTTAATTCTACAATTCACCGAACCTTTCATAGACTACTAGCTTTCGCCCGCGGCTCCGTCCGCGCGGAACTAAAAAAAAACAAATTCAGGTAGCCTATGTGTTCTTCCAGACTATCCTATATATCTATTCCAAATTTTATAGATATTCGTTCAGCCGTTTAGGCTACAAACTTTAACAAACATCCATCCATCCATCTAAACTTTCGCATTTATAATATTAGTAAGAAGTATGAAGTATGATAATATCATAGGTTTGAATACAGAAAGGTATAGTCGGGGACTCTAACGGTGCTACACGTAAAAAGCTGCGCAAAAACAATAATGTAGGACCCCAATGGAAGAAAAAGTTAACAGTAAAAGTTTAACATGGTATGGGCATGTTATGAGGAGGGATGAATCGTATACTACAAGGAGAACGTTAGTTATAAGTGTGGAGACACAGAAGTAGAGGTAGACCTAGAGATGGATGGATTGCGTGAAAGGTGACATGATCAAGAAGGGAGTGATGACTGAGATGACGTATGATAGAGTTATGTGGAGTACAAAAAACTGTTACGCCACTGCGAGAGTAGGATAAAGAAGATGAGGATAATGTATTTATTGTGTTGCAAAGTTTTTGAGCAGATTAAATAATTTTACCTGGTATAATTAGCTCCGCCATAAATGATGGGCACCACATACTCCGCATACGCGTGTAATATTTTCATAGTAACATAATCCTCAGCGAAAATATCTTCAAATATTATGTAGAACATATATTCGTTTTTAAATATCCTATTACATGCTACTTTCCCGCATGTATTTGAACAGTTGTACCTATATATTTTAATAGAATACGGTTCTAAATTTTTTTGTAAATCAGATATATACGGTTGTGTAAAGTTCGCCAGTCCGCAACTATCTATGTAAGCGACAGATTTAGTTTTTCCTTTAATAATGGACTTTATGTCTTGGGGGACAGGGCTTAAACTTCTATTCCAAGCAGGTGATAAACTTGGAGCTATAATATCCCGACTAAGGCTCCTAACGATAAAGTATTTCCACACTAAATCGGAATCAAGTCGATAAGTAAAAGTTAGATTGAAGAAATCGTCATAATAGTCGTCACAGACAACATTTTTAATATCTGGCTGCATCGATATAAATATATTTAACATGTTCATGCTTCTGTTCGGTCGATTTGTTGATTCTAAATATTTTTCACTGAACAACATTGCGTCGAAGTATTTGTAATCTTCGCCGAAATAATTTCTGTCTTTAGTTAATTTGCAATTCGGTGAGGCGCAGCAGCGAAAATGATATCTTTTCGTGTCTAAATGTTTGTCCCAATTCAACAAGTAAATAGAATCGTCTGGCCAGTTCAAGGAACGTCTGCCATGGTTCACCACGATCACGGTTGTGACGTCACCAAGCACTGAAAGCGCCTTGCAAACAATCCATATATGCAACCCCATTACTGTACCCACCATAAAAAGTAACATTATAGTATTTTTAATCGAAAACATCAATGCGTTCTTTTTATAAGCTTTCTCCATTTTATAAATCATTGTAAAAATATAAATTTTTGGTATATGACGTCTGAAAAAACTAAAATTTACAAAATGACAATGTCATGTTGAGTTTGACGTTAATAGTTTTTTTTTATAAATTAACTTAAAGGCACCGAGAACATGATTCCAAAAAATATTTTCACTTTGCTGCTATTTAAAAAAAATATTTGTTGAAATATTATTATTTTTTGCAAATGGTAACATAATTTAATTTGTTATTTACTTCATAGATAATAAATAATTTCTACCGGATATGCGATCGGAAAAGATTTGTAACTTTGTAATGCGTGGGAGCTAAGGATTGATAATGTTGCCATTGTGTATAGGTGGGCATTGGCAAGACATAATGAAACGCATTTAGACAACCTAACAATACACTAAAGCGCCACTAAGCCGAGATTAAGATAAGTATCTGGTGCAGGACTTGATAAACACTTGAAGCGTAAACAATTCACCATTTGTGAAATATGGTGACCATACTTTATAGTCAAGTAAGGACACAAGTAATATAATACATATTTTTATTATTTTAAAACAATAAGTTTTATTGGAAAATTAGTAATTTATCGTCTTATGCAGTTTCTTTTAATATAAGTGTACGAAAAAATTGTTTAAAGGCAAACCAGTGGCAAATGGAAAAGCTTTACCTTCGAATGGGAGACAACGCTTCTGGACTTCTAGAGTTTATATAAATCTATCATAAGTAAATAAAAAATTGCTTAATATTGTCATAGGAGCATAAATAAATGGAAATTCTTCATTTCGCCTTTATGGGCTGAATGTTTTGTAATAACGAAGTTCTCTTTTTCTTAAAAATATGGTCTTAATATTTAACAGTTACTTTTAAGTGGTGAAAAAAATACAATGATCATCGTGAGTGGACTTCAACATGTCCGAAACTCGACCGCCATTGTGTTGTGTGTACAGTTATTGTTGACGAAATAAATGCATTGTTGAGGTGTTAACTGAAGGGCAAAAACCGATATAACAATAGTGTTGTAATTGAATTAAGAGAGCTTAAGAACATCGATGTCCGTCCGATGTTCTTGAAATCGATTCGCGGTTTAGGAGACGCAGATGACGGATCCGGTCTATCAAATGTTAATATACAATTGGTTTTATTTTTCCATCACACTTCATGTTTCATTTTCTAAAAAAAATAACATAATTACAAGTAATTAACTTAGTAAAAATTTCGTGAGACATTATACTATACAAATTATAACACGGCTAAATTCACGTGACAACCTTCGGTGTAGGCAGCGATCAGTTTCAGACCCGTCTGGAGTCCTGCTGCAGGGTGAGTGGTTACCGGCTTTATTCGCTATCGCGTCGCGACGGTCACTATCAGTGACCACTCACCCTGAAGAAGGACCACTGACGGGTCGGTGTCTACACCGAAGGTTGTCACGTGAATATAGCCGTGTTATAATTTATGTAATTACAAGTAACTGTTAAACATGAGTGTTGCAAAGAAGAAGCAAGAGGAAGCAGATGACATAGATTATCGAGAAATATAAAATAGATTTGTAAACTAAATGCTATGGGGCCTACAATCTAACATAGACTGAATAGAACTGTAATAAAATTGTACCTAACAAAATAAGTAACTCAGAATGTATAATGAAAATATGTATGTGTGTAAAATAGTCAATAATTTTGCATCGCTACGTTTCAAACAATAGCAATCAACACTGAATGAATGCTTTGAAAATATTTACATGAACATTTACACGCCTGATTGTAGTTACGCTGCAAAATTACGTTCCGAAATAAAATAACCTTTATTGATTTGTTGCAGCTTTAAAGCGGACACACACCGTTGACTAAACTATCGCACGACAGTTGTACGATTGTCGATTGTTTTACAGCCAATTCAACTGTTTTGTAGAACTAAAAATCAAGTAGTATGCGAACCTTCACATAATATAGGAATCAAAGCGAGACTTAGTTAGTTATGCGATAGCTTAGTTTCGGAATGCGCAACCTTTTAATTTGCTTTTATTTTTCAAATACCATTTATAATAAAATAATACTAATATATGTTATTGTTATTTATTTTAGTTATGTCTCAACCATATAACGTACAAATATTACAAGAAACATATCAATAATTAATAATAATATTTCAATTAAAAGCCAACCTCCTTTCAAATTATAATAATAAGAGATAATATACGAGCATTAAATCTTATTTAAGGAAGAATCCACTCAATTTCCTTAACAAATAAGAAATATATTTGCGTAAAATGAAACTCCACTTACAACTCTTGTTAAAAAAAATCGCGGAAACTTTCGAGTGGCTATTAAACCGTTCATAAGTGGGATTTAACCGTCGAACTTCACTGGTCTCTCATTTTTATTAATACATATTGCTGTCTTTGTTTTTTCGAATGGAAAGAAAGAGACAACAAGATGTAATAATGACGCTGTCACGGCGATTCAGTCCCAGTGTGAGATTTAAAGTTGCGAACATCCTAACAATGGCCGAGTACCATTGTCGACCATTTTGTTTTGTCAATACGTAAATAGTTCATAAATATTTAAACAGCTTACCAGTTCACCCTCGGTAGCGTATTGTGCGAAAGTTTTTGCATTCCTTACAAAAAATACCATTGATTTATGAAGTTAAAATTGAGACGGATGTCCGAAATAATTTGCGATGTCAATAGAAATTACGTGAACACGTGTAATAAAAGTTTAGCTAGAAAAAAATTAAAAACAAAACATCTACGAAATATACTAAGTATAGGACGATAGAACAGAAATTATTTTTTTTTATATTTAAATTCTCATTATTACAAAACAAAATAACAGTAAAGCTCGCTCCACACGAACTGTTCAGACCGTTTTAATTTGAATGTCTATAGCAGGCATAAGTTTAAATATTGGATTTGAATTTTGAAATATAAACTCGAAGTATATATAAATATAAAACTACGCGCCAATAGCCTAATTTGGGGTACCGATACTACCGGACTACCGATCTTGCGGTCGAGGGTTCGAATCTTGCCATTCGACTATTGTCGTGAACCATATCCTAGCACAAGCCTACAGCTTAGTTGGAAAGGGTAAAGGAAATACTAACTAGTAAATTAACAAAAATCTACTAATATTTTTTTAACAAAAAAATGTCCACAGCGGCAATCGCGATATCGTAATTGCATTACAAAAAGTCAATCAAATGCAAGTACTTGAGAGCAGGAAGTAGACCGCGTGCTTCTACCGTATTGACCAACAATGAACCACATGAGTGAATGATCACATGAGAGAATGAACCCATGAGTGAATGAACCCATAAGTGAATGGATCCGACACATGCCGTGTAATCCACTTAGCACCGACTTAATGCTCACGCTTGCCTACCTCGATAATGTTATTGAAAGTTTTGATTTAATGTGATTAACGGCATTATAATAATGGTTACAATTGTAAATGATTTGTGTAAAACTGTCTGTTGCGTTTTTATCATTGTAACATGTTATTTATGTAAGAAATCCGTCCCAGTTCCGACTGGGTGGCTAAGAATGAACATGTCTTATTTTCTGTCATATCCATACCTTTCTAGTTGATACCCTGTTTATAAATCAGCCTTCAAATTGTAGCTTTCTAATGGCAAAAGAATTTTTAAGTTCGGTTCAGTAGTTTCGGAGCCTATTCAATGAAAACAAATCTTTCCTCTTTATAATATTAGTCTGGATATAGTGAAATGTAATGTTAAAAACCTAATATTGTAAAATAATCTTGGTTTCTAAAAGAACAGCTAACGCCAATCGATTTTAAATTCATTACGATTATAATCATTATCATATCTTACATCAAACTAATGTTAAACTACAATTAAGTAAACGTTTATCGTAATTTAAGTTTAATTGACATTTATAGAGGTGAAAAACAACTATTTTTTAGGTTATGTTGAGTTGACACTTCAAATGTCATAAAATTTTCACTGGCAACAAATTCAGAGATAATAAAACGATTGTATTACAATTTCATCTTAACTATAAATCTCGAGCACATCTTAAATCTACACTACCCTAGGGGTGCAAAAAATATTTATTGTGTTTACATAAATACGTAGGTGGTAACCCGAGGTGGCAATACTTGAAGTTTCAAGGTATGGGATAAGGGGATCAAATCTTTGTACCGCGGAGTAAGTGACGCAAAAAACTTAATAATATTATTGGGTTCTAATTTCGTTTTGTGATTGTTAATCGGGGACATAATAAATGTGTCAACGAGTGTGAATAGATGTGGCGTATTGTATTGAATTACTGCTAGGGTTGCCAACAGAATTTATGAGAACAATTAAAACGGTGAAGTCTAACAAATTTTAAAACAACAATTTGAAGGCGCTGATGTCGAATTTGTTATAACTCCATTTTAATCAAACAAAGATCTTGACTAATATTATAAATGCGAAAGTTTAGATGAATGGATGGATGTTAGAGTTTGTAGTCTAAACTGCTGACCGGACCTCGATGAAATTTAGCATAGTTATGGAATAATCTGGAAGAACACAAAGCTATTTTTTTAATTCCACGTAAACGGAATCGCGGGCGAAAGATAAACTAATACAAATTTCTATTTAGATTACTTCCTTTGTGCAAGAAATAGCCGATTGTAACGCACACAAAATGATTTTGGCATCCCTGTCATACATAATGAATACTTAAAACTTTTTTTACTTAGAAAATATATATAGTTGCGTCCTAATAAAATAAAGTTGGTTATTCAAGTGTCGCAATAGTTTTGATATACTTAACAAATCGCATTTTTTGTTATAAAACTAGTAAAGATTTCTCGCTTTTATTGGCCTTGCCGTTTTCGAGTGGCCATTATTAAAAGGACAGGCTGTTTATATTACCTTATGTGAAGCATACTAATATTATAAATGCGAAAGTTTAGATGGATGGATGGATGTTAGAGTTTGTCTAAATTGCTGAACGGATCTCAATGAAATTTGGCATAGATGTAGAGGATAGTCTAAAAAAACACATAGGCTACTTGGTTTTGTTTTTTTAATACTCGCGGACGGAGTCACGGGCAAAAGCTAGTTTATTATGGTATAAAATTAAATAATCTTATACTTAAAACAAAAGATTATGTAAACAAAATTTTTCATATTAAATTATGATCAATTTAAAAAACATGTAACATCGGGTTAAACAAACATAACCTCACAACGCAGTCTATTACTGAACCATTTAATAGCTTGGTTGTAAAATTAACAAATTACTCGTTATATTTATTTTATGCTTTAAAAACAGCTTTCTAAAATACAATAACAAAACCTTGTGGTCGTGTCTGCAAGCTAAATCAACGCAGACGGGAGGAATCTCGCTCCCGGATGGCTTCCACTAATTAGCCTCCTCCCTTTGACTCTGCTCATTGGTTCCTGTCTCAACGAAAACAAAAGCAACCTCAAAAAGAAATAAAACGCTTGTATGGACGAAAGTTTACGCTTTTTATTGTTGCATTAGTATAAGTTGGTACGTTTATTTTGACATAGACAAAAATAAAGACAACGGGAAGATACTTGAATAAAATTACTCACAGATAAATATTAGACCGAAAATAAAATAAAATAACATTAAATCCTTCACAATCAGTAGTAACAAAAGAAAAACAAAAATGACATAGTAATTAAGTAGGAAAAAAAATGTAATAAAAAAAACGGCTTGTGATGCTGATAGGTCCACGATCAACTTTGAGTGCTGGGCACTACTGTGGCATAATTATTATGGCTTGTGTATATTTTTTGGGTTACCTAATTTTTAGGAACCGATCCTACCTTACGGGCATTCTGACGTATTAATATAGTTTAATTTAAACCATGTATTTGTTAAGTTACCCTATAAAATGCATCAGCAATCCGGAAACACATATTTCAGTAGCTTGCACACTTATATTCAAGCTACCGGCACCTGCTAGCTTCTGGTAAGTATCATAGCTGGCATGCAACTACCTCGTTTTACTGGCATGTGTATTTCCGCCTTAATATTAGTAAGTTAAAAAGAAGTGAAATTCTACGCAAGGCAAGGGATTACCTTTAAATAAGCGTTGGTCCCCGCGTCGTGCGAAGTGGACGAACTTTTTCATACACACACGAATACAAACTTTTTGACATAAATTGTAATAGGGATTGTCGTTTACCTCTTTCTTCTACAAAAAGTTTGTGTTATAATTTAACATTTAGCAGTGGAATTATTTAGAAAAAATATTAAATTTTCGTCTCATCAATGCTATGTGAAAGTTTAGATGGATGGATGTTTGTTAGAGTTTGCCGCCTAAACGACTGAATGGATCTCGATAAAATTAAAGCATAGTTCCACGCGGACAGAGTCGCAGGCGAAAGCTAGAGTTAATATAATTCCGTAAACAAATGACAATATTAACAACATCATTTATTTACGGTAGTTTCCAAATCAAAGAACTTTCTCCTTAGATTTTTACTAATATATTTATAACAACTTGAAATAATCTTAATATATCTTATTTAATTATTACAGCTATGGTACACGTTTATTTACTGGAAAAATAATCTAAGAAGCCATATAAAAGTTGTCGCTTTGAAACACATCCCTGTCCCCGCCGTCGGCGACCATTTACATAAAATTATGGTCGCCTTACACCCCCTTACGCCCCCGGCTACCACCTAATACCTCCTTTGTAACGATCCAAATATTTTGCGAGAACAGTTTCCATAAAGTTTGTCACCCAACAAGCGACAACGAGTTTTAAATATGCAGATTCAACGGAATATTTAAATTGCTATTGATGCACACTTTTTTAGTAATTTTTTAGAGTTGATTTATGTCTAACTAACATTATAAATGCGAATGTTTAGATGGATGGATGTTTGTTTGTTAGAGTTTGTAGCGTAAATGGCTAAACTGATCTCGATGAAATTATTATCTACTTTTTTTATACAACGCGGACGGAGACGCGGGGGAAAGCTAGTTTATAATAAATTACAGATTAATTTAATCTAAAAGCTTATTAAGATATATCTTTCGAAACAAGAAGTAGAAGAATATGTATTTATTTCGCGTGTATTATTATCAAGTATTAGACATAAAATAATTACATCTAACACATTACATCTAACCAACCCTATACATAGTTAAACTTTTTACGAACACCAACCAACGTTAAACGAACAATTAGTTATTCAAAATACAGCTGTACAAACAAAAGGAAACTATAAAATCAGTAGTGCCAACATTAAGAAACTAAACACAAAGGTGGACAAAGGCGGGGCGGAGCGCCACGCCTCCGGACTTGCCGACCATCGACAATGTCGGGTATACGCCAATCTGCATGAACCCTAGACAACGAACGTGCACCGAATTGACACAGATTGTTTTAGACTTTCTAAACTTTAATTTCGGAATAAAAGATGAAAATTTCATTTAATAAAAATATCAAGTTTAAACCCAATTTTCTTAAAATGTAACGGTTTAAGATTGCTTGGATTTATACTATATCACTTATGTATTTGGCGTTGTCATATTTTTATTATTACAGTTACGCATAAAATAAAAGTTATGTCCGAAGCCTTATAAAATCTACCGACAAGAGGTTAAGTACTCTACATTGAATAAGACTCCTTTATGAACTGAAGTTTTTGGCAAATGATAATAAAGGGCGCCAAAAATGACACAGTTACACATTTTATGTGTACATCTCGGTTAAATCGCACTTATTCTGTCGATTAAAAGATGGTGAATATTTATTTATTATTAATTTTAATACTTAATAATTCAATTCGTATTGCATCTTTAGAGTGCGCGTACAGCTTTAACTAAAGTATCGCACCACTGTTTAGTTGCGCTTTGATACCTAAGGTTAAGTGCGCACACTACTCGATTTTTTATTGTGCAACTAAACAGTTGAATTGACTGAGAAACAATCGACAATCGCACAACGATAGTGCGATAGTTTAGTCAAAGTTGTGCGCTCACTTTTATTGCTTTTTAAAACAAAGGACGCGAGCCTGAGCTACGCAAAGCGTAGTCTATCTACGTCGCTACGGAATAAATGTACAATCTATAATTCGTTTCGGGCGCTTCACCCCGTATCGAGTACAGAGCTAAGCGGGAATTGGAGACAGTCAACAAAATGGCGCATTTAAATGGGCGTCTACTGCATTGTAAGCTTCCAGCGTCGATATCTCGTGCCTGCCTTGTCGCACTTACACACAAACCTCTTTATTTTCATTCCCCATTCAGTATACCAACAAAGCTTTAAAAGAAATTCCTCTAATAGAAAATATCGACTTTCACCCATGGTGTTAAAGTTCAAATTTCTGTGGATTTTATTTGTGAGAAAATATTGCCATCAGTGAATGTCGCGACATATGAAACTGTTGCACGTTACTTCGTCCTTATCGTTCACGTTATAGAGTAGGGTATTTTTATAGCTGCATCCCTCTCTTACCTTCTGAGAAGTAATGTGTTATTGCTTGTTGTGATATCTCCAAAATAACAGGGAAGTACTCGCTACGAAGTTGTCATTTGTAACGGTTTTGCTTTGTACGGACTGCAGAAAAATATTAAATGTTCAAGAAAATATAATAAGTGCAGACATTGAAATGATTCTTTTTCTACCTTAATTATACTGACAAGATACTAGTGTGAATGGAATCGTATTAATTGATTCAGTTCTAAGTTTTCAGTTGTACTTAAGATGTAACTGGTATTCTAAAGTTATATAAGACAATTATTTTTTTCATTTCTAACAGTATTCACAGCTTAATAGTATACGGTGAATTAACCAAAACTTTCATGAGTTGTAACTTTACTCTTAAATATAGTCTAAAAATTTCCCTCAACTTGTTTAATAAAATTAGTATAAAATACTAAACTAAAATTATATTGAACGTTTCTATGGTCAATTAACGTATGTTGAAATATTTATGTTTTTATTCTCAAACAAACTATGTAATGAGAATAAAAGTTGTGCTATCGCTACTTGCACCTCAAGGCAGGGCGGCTCGCGGAGCAACGCGGCTCGGT
>NW_013525046.1:2223332-2237288 GCF_000836215.1 Papilio polytes | reverse complement strand
AGTGAATTAAAATATTAAATACCCTGTGGTCTTGTGAAAGTTTCCCCTCTTCGTATCGACTGTATAAATCGATGTTAAAGTAAAGTGTATTTCATACATTCCTATCCGTGTACTTAAAGCGGCGATGTCTACTTTGGACGTATTAAGTAAGGAAGTCTGAGAACGACCAAGTGACTATAGATATATTCCTAGTGCTACTTGTATATATGAAAGGTGTCTACTTATTGTTGTTATAATACTTAACCGTAATGTTGTTTATTTACTAGAGGAGCATTGAATTAAATATTATACAACAACTATATTAAATCTCCGAATAAATAGAAAGTATAATAAATCAATGAAATCTTTTATTATTAATATCCTAACAAAATAGTACTACTTAAAATGATATTATTAATAACTTTAAAATATTTATAACATAACTATCGTGTACACTAAAAAAGAGAATGAGAGAAATTTAATTAGCTTTAAAACCAGTTATAAATCAAATAAAAACATTAACTTAATGAGTTAATCACTCAATATATTTAAAGAGCACAATTATTTGTAAAAACACGAACAAATAAGCAAAAAATACTGAGTAAATGTTTGGTAAAAAAAAAAAGAAAATGTTACTAAAACAATTAAACAATTATTAAAACAATTTATTACTGAAATTCAAATTTACTTCTTTATCCTTCGGGACATGTTTAAATTATTTTTATTTAATTTCGCGACTTATTACTGTCCATTAATAAAGCATAAAAAATGATTTCTAATAAAAAAAAATGATACTTCGAACTTTACTCACCTATAGCTATGGGTTTACAAAGATTTCCGCGTAAAAACCTCTTTTCCAGAACTTCAAGAATAGCAGAAAAAGAATTAACTATAAAAGAATGAACTTTTACCTTTTCAATGCTTATCTACGGCATTTTAAAACATAATCTACTTAACTTTGTTTAGATTAAAAAAAATAATAGTATAACAATGTGTATTTTACTTTCCCACGCAACTTCCTTTTGTTTTTTTAATAATTAACCACAATGGTTAGTTAATGATGTACTTAGAAGTGGAATTATGTGATTTACAAACATTCTCATTATTTTCAGGATTACATGTGAATTAAGCATTCAAGGAAGGTTCTTAATAACTTAGAATATGCATGTATAAGTATGACTTCATATTTATTTAATACTAAATTTTGTCCGCGACTTCGTCGAGGTCACTTTTTTCTAGAAGGAATCTTGAAGTAGTGGTTTGGAGACACCGCGGAGGACGGATCACTCCGCAACACTGCTATGTTTTCCACATTTTCTCTTTATTAATGTTTACTGTATTCAATGACCTAATAAGAGTTTTTAGCAAATCACTACTTACAATATAGTGTTTAATTTTTAACATTTAAAACAAATAACCGAGTAAATGAGAGCGTCGGTGGCTCAGTGGTTTAAGCATTTGACTTGTAATCTACAGGTCTTGGGTTTAAATCCCGCCGTACCAATGTGATTTACGATTTTTCGAATATTCATATATACATAATTTACTCGACGTTTTTACGGTGAAGGAAAACATTGTGATGCAACCTGCACATATCGGCGAAGAAATTCAAAGATTTGTGTGAAGTCAACCAACCCGCAGTGGGCCAGCGTGGTTGACTATGGCCTAGTCACCCTAATTTAGGGTAGGCTCCGAGCCCCTCGGTGGGGACGTATAGTGAGCTGGTATTGATGAACCGAGTAAAAGTAGATTTTATCTTCTTCTTTCCCTTGTAAACAAAGTAATATTGAATTACCAATAGGCAATTCATATCCTAAATAATTTGACACATTTGGTCGATTCTACGAATATCTTAGTCACTTTTTCTATGGAGGCTTGTCCTTGCAGAATGTGGACACAGTATATGCGAGGTATTCTTCCAGGCTATCGGCCGTCATATCTGAATTTCTTTACTTGCACATATCATAAAAAATGAATATTTATTTTGCATTCCTTGTCTCTAAACAAGAATGATGTCATAGGTTGGCAAATAAATATTTCCGGTTACATGGAATACAAAAGAATTGTTACTTTTACTGATAAGATAAATAACAATGTTTAAATCTGTAAATCTTCTAGCACCTGCTGAATAGATATTCCTCGTTATGTTAATGACTAGCTGTTACTCGCGATTTCGTCCACGTTAAACTAAAAAATGTAGCTTATGTTATTCAACGATAACGTAGCTTTTTAATTGTGAAAGAATTTTTAAATGCGGCCCAGCTGTTTTTTAGTTATTTCAATACATTTTACCTCTTTATAGTGTTAGTAGTTAGTATAGAAGTATAGATTTTATAATATACACAAAATGTGTTAGATATCGTACTTCTAAAGCTTGACTGTTACGATTGAAATGGGGATTTGATTATGATTGTAAAATTTTCTTTTATCAAAATAAATAATCAAAATTATTTCTTTGCTAGCTTCTGAGACTCCTTTCGCGTGGAATAAAAAGTAGTCTATGTACTCCAGACTATCCTCCTCAATTATGCCTTTCATCGAGATCCGTTCACCTGTTTAAATTGCAAACTCTAACAAACATCCTTACATCTTAGCTTTCGCATTTATAATATTAGTTAGATAGTTATCTTGCTGCTAAATAGAGGGTTGGCAAAGAACTATTTATCAATATTAAAAAACTAAATGACAATTCCAATCCATTGAGGTGTGTTAATCAGGCGAGTTTTATCATTCTTTTTTTTATTTTTAGTACTGTTATGTAGGGGTGTTAATGAAACAGCGGTTGGTACTGGACTGTTTTATTATTGACTAGCCGTTCCCGTGCGACTTCATCCGCATGAAATTATGACAATTTTCTTTTATTGTTTACATTTGTCAAATTATCAATTGCAAATGTCAAAATGACATGACATGATGACAAACTATGGCAATCTTGCTTCCTTGATGTTGGCAGCAACTTATGGTCTCTTTCCCACATTAGGGTTTTTATCCAAAATATTTACCCCCTAAGTTGAATGGCGTGAAAATATATAGCCTAAAGCGTGACTTAAGTGTAAGGCTTTTTATTAAGAAAGGCATTATTCAAAAATATGCTGTAATTTTTGACATCTTAGGCAACAAAGAAGTGTGTGTTTACGCTTTATTTTAATAGTATAGAAGCGTAGATAATATTGACAGTACATTATTATTGGTATACCCTCATATTTAACACAACTACATATTTAATTATCTATAGAATCTTTTTAAGCTGTCAAGCATTCCCTAGCCTGGCCAAGTTATACATGTGACTTAGTTACTATCTGATTCCTTATCAAGGGTTAACCACAACAATGGTGTTAGCGATAATCTGTCGATTGGTAACAGGTTGGTCCGTAGTTAGGAAGGGCCTTATGCGTCAACTTCCTGGGCATTTAAATGTTGCCACAAAAACGGAGCAAGTTTAATC
This sequence comes from Papilio polytes, assembly GCF_000836215.1. NCBI lineage: Eukaryota > Metazoa > Arthropoda > Insecta > Lepidoptera > Papilionidae > Papilio > Papilio polytes. Next base: position 2,233,864 of record NW_013525046.1, on the reverse strand, counting down.
CGGGATTATCTATAGATATTATCATTGTTAACAAGTTTTGTATGAAAGTTTGTCTGTCACTTTTTTATATATTATGCGGAATAGATGCATTCCTTTGCGTGTAAATAATTCGACCTGTGGTTTCAATTATTTTAAAAAATGTAATTTTGCTAAAGACTTACAGCAAAATGAACCCGGTATAAAGCTAAATTTAGGAATAAACTGAGTATAAGCAAATATTAGTACAGATGTTAAGTTTATTCCTAAGTTTAACTATACTGTTTATTTGTAAGGCTATTAAGGTAAAAAGTATAATGTAAAGATGAAATTAATGTTTGTTTAGTATTTGCAATATTAATATTTTGTCCTAAAATTAAATTAATTGGAAACAATCATACGCAGATAGGTACTTTTGCTTAAAATTAGACGATGTTCAACATTTAACCAGATTACAGCTTCGTCATTACAGCATTGCTGTGTAAACACCTTTACATGTGTATTTAAATTAACACATTCACTGCGTAACAGGCCGATATCGGCCTGCCGCGGTAGCTGGTGCCGACGAAGAGAACTATGTCCCTCTCGCTAGTGCGAAACGATTATCTCAGGTGTATAGATTATGTTTCCACAAAGTAGTAGCAATTTAATCTATCCTAATTTTGGTGGGTCTAGAAAGACCTGCCACGCACTGGTGGAAATATCATTGGGGGCGCATTTTGGCCCGCCGTAACAGATGAAGAATCATTTTACTCGCCGCAGTAAACGTGTTAATTCGAGACAATTGTAATGCGGAATGCACACGCAGTCGTTAGCCGCGGCGTTTGGCACCGGCGGGCGACGGGTGACCGGCGGGGGGCGACGGGGTCGGCGGGAGTCGGTGGGTCTGTGGGGTCCATTAGACGACATTTACATGCGTTCCGACCCCCACGTCACTTCAAATGATTCGATTAGTCGAACCGACGCTTGCTGTTTTCCCGCTTGCAATTTAGTGTTTTAGAATTGTCATTTGTTAATAAATGTATAACATATTGTAATAACAATCAATTTATTTTTATATATGTACGTTATAATTTAAGTATACTAATATTATAAATCCGAAAGTTTATATGGATGGATGGATGTTTGCTAGAATTTGTAGCCTAAACTGCTGAACGGATTCCAATGAAATTTGGTATAGATGTAGAGGATAGTCTGGAAGAACACATAGGCTTATCATTTTTGTTTTATTTAATTTCACGAGGACGGAGTCACGGACGAAAGCTAGTCATAAATAACATTTTGTTTTTTTTTTTTTTTATTTAAATCGTTAAACTATGCCAAACACGGTAAGTTCAGTTTATTAGTACATTATAATTTCAAACCCATTAGTACGAAATTATAACTAAAAGTCAAGTGTTTATCGTCGTTTCCTTCAGTAAAATGTTCGCTCGCCGCACAAAGAAAACAGTATAAAAGCGTCCATTAGGCGCCCAGTGAGGTGTAAGGTTGACCTCCTCCAGCTCACAGATAAAACGTCCCCAATCTAAACGCATCCAATTACCGATGTCGACGGTACAACAATGAATGTAGCAAATTACCGCTTTTTTAAGCGTTTCAAAAGCCATTGTCGAATGGTTTGCACCGAAACAAACGGCAACAATAAACATTGAAAAGGAAAGTGTAGTATTTTACGATGTGAGCAAATATAAAGGGCGAAATGGTAATAGGTGTTAATGTGGCGAAATCAGGGAGCAATCTGAATAGAGTTCGCGCCCCGGGTGCTCCGGGCACGGAGCTCCGCACGTTCGTTAGCTCAATATTTTTATAACAAATCATCGAATCGGCAATCGTTTTGTTTGAATTGTAACGAACTATTGAATACAACAAACTCTCAGGATAATTTACGCCTCAATAAATCGGAAGTAAACACGATTTCAAGAAAAGGACCTTTTTATCGCACATTAAGCATTGACTTATTAACTTTCGCCCGCGACTCCGTCCGCGTAAAAAAAAAACAAACGTGAGTAGCCTATGTGTTCTTCGAGACTATCCTCTACATCTATGCCAAATTTTATACAGATCCGTTCAGTCGTTTATGCTACAAACTCTAACAAACATGCATCCATCCATACATCTAAACTTTCGCATTTATAATATTAGTATGATTTCTCTGCATATTTAAGTTACGTATTTACATTATACATACATACGGATAGATGTAAAGTGACATAAAATTATTATAATTTTAACCCTTGTTGGCTTCTAATAAACTATTCTTGTTTGCATGCATAAGAGCGTACATCTGAAACTAAACTATCGCACGACTATTTAGACTCGCTTTGAGCTTATATGGAGATGCGCACACTACTCGATTTTTAGTTGTACAAAACAGTTGAATTGGATCTAAAACAATCGACAATCGCACAACTGTGGTGCGACAGTTTAGTCAAAGGTGTGCGCTCTAAGAAGCATTTAAAGGAAGATAACGAAACGCATATAATAAAATCTTACTAATATTATAAATGCGAAAGTTTAGATGGATGGATGTATGGATGGATGGATGGATGAATGGATGTTCGTTAGAGTTTGTAGCCTAAACGGCTGACCGGATGTCTATGAAATTTGGCATAGACGTAGAGAATAGTCTGGAAGAAGACATAGGCTACTCACGTTTGTTTTTTGAACTCCACCCGGACGGAGTCGCGGGCGAAAGCTAGTCTCTAATAATTATAAGATTAAAATTATCAGACACATTGTTATTTTCATCCACATTTTAATTTACAATACGTTTAGTTTTAACACTATCTTCTTTCTCTGCCGACCATAAAACGAGTAAACAGTAACATAATATCAGGCTAGTAAGTACATTGACGCAATATAGTCGGTCAACACTCAACAAGGGGCGAGTCTTACGCCAGTCCTGCGCCAGTAAACACCAGCAAAACAAACAAACTCAAGTGGCAGACCGCCCATAGATTCGCACTTCACGGCAACGTTCGAGGAAATAGGGCAAACGATACTCACCACGTAAATATGTTTGTTTTACCAATGAAAGATGTGAGCGTTTATAAATATGTGCTATGTAATTATTACTTTTAATTTTTGTTTACGTTAATTTATAGACATGAAATATGTTTTATAAATGAGTAGGTATCTGTTCAAATAAAACTTTTTTTAAATCCTTCAGGGATTCAAGAAGCAAACCTAGCTCCTAGTAGTGGCCCCAGTGGTTGAGAAAATAAGGAGTAAAAGGTTAGCGTGGTATAGGCATGTTATGAGAAAGGATGAATCGCATGTAACAAGACGGACGTTAGATATAAATGTGGAGGGGTACATCAGTAGAAGTAGACCTAGAAAGAGATGGATGGACGTGAAAGGTCACATGATCAAGAAGGGAGTGATGACTGAGATGACGGATGATAGAGTGCTTTGGAGGACGAAAACCTGGTACGCCGACCCTACGGGAGTAGGATAAGGCAGCGGAGATGATGATGACTAAACAGTTATAATAATAAAACCAGTCATAAAATCATTTGGAAATCAAACTTATTCGATACAAACACTTCCTACAATAATTGAAACATTTTAAAATAGAAATCGCGGGTTACATTTACGTTTCAATGATTTCAGAACAATATGGCGTTCGTCGCGGGCTCAAGTAAATGTAGAGACGCGGTCGAGCGTCAATCGCATTCGAAGTTACTGGTGTATGCACATTTAATTGTGACTAGGGGTGACGTCCACAGGAACCCTAATCGACAAATTGTTTTGACATCAACGAATATTATCAAAGGATAAATCCGGAAGTCAATTTTTGCTGGAATTCAAATTTTATTTTAAAGTGTTCTATTTTTGAATGATTGTAATGCGTGGTTTACATTCGACCAGTACAGTTTAAAGTTTTAAAGGCAGTAATAGATTGTATGGACTCACTGGTACCAGATCAACTGTAATAGCCAAGTGTGAACCGCGCATAATATCGACACCAAGGGTACATCTAAGGCTTCATTCACATGTACGTAAATCGGAAACATAAATTATATACGATCAAGTCTTTGTTCTTCTTATTATTGTGTACAAATTGACAGAGCAAATCTATACATTGAATTTTAGTAATTTTCTGCCAACAGTAGTCGTTAGCGGAAAGCAATAAGAGATACTTGACTTGACGCAAGAATATAATATTAGTTTGAAAAAATTACGTTGCTTCTTGTAAAAATGGCCTTTAGATATTTTGTCTTTCTGAGTCTTTAAATTATTTAAAACTAGCTTTCGCCCGGGACTTCGTCCACGTGGAATAAAAAAAACAAAAGTGAGTAGTTATGTGTTCTTCCAGACTATCCTCTACATCTTATACCAAATTTAAACGAAATCCGTTCAGCCGTTTGGCGTACAAACTCTAACAAACATCCATCCATCCATACGCATCTAATACGCATTTATAATATTATGATTGTGTTTCGTTTATCAAAATAATTATTAAATGCTGCATCAAGCAAACAAACCGTATTACTATAAAAAGTTAATATTGCTTTTAATAACGAATTTGCTTACAAAAGAAAGTGCGTCATAAGACATGACCTGATTTCGCAATTAAAAACAAACCACATGTATTGAAATTTGATTACTAACAACAATGTATAATTAAAAAGACAATTTTGTAAACGATATTATTTTTTTTTTTGTCGATCGATGCTATAGTAAATCAATACATAAAAATCTATCTATACATATAATATGTGACTGTCTGTTTGTAATAATAAATGAAAAATTTGAGATTTCGGGAAGATGGTGTATTTGCGTTGCTGTAACGAAAGTCGCATTTAAAAATTTTTTGTCTGTTTGTCTGTCTAACCGTAAGCCGCCTTTGTTCCGGAATTTCGACCAGACTTTCATTGTAGCTGGCATAGGATAGGCTACTTTTTCTTCTTCATATTGCGTGGAAGAAGTCGCGGGAAACAGCTAGTATCAAATAAATCGTATTATAATGCTCTCACTGATTGCATTTGATAAGTGTTTTTACAACAACGGACCACCGAGTGTTAAAAAAATGTTCAACTGTGTTGTTATTTTTTCAAACAAACTCGATCTTTATATGAGTGGATCGATCCATTTCATTCGAATAACAGGACGTGTTATGTTTGTTTAATGTCATTATTCTTGGAAGATAAAATATTTTATATTTAGATTGAACAGTAGCGAGATACTGGCTGTAATTTTTAGACCTTTATTGCACTAAGCGATTAGTCGCACGACGCTTACCGCCGGCTACTTCTGTTCACATACGCCGTTTCAGTAACTAGTACTTACATGAGTAGTAGCGCTAGTGGAAATGGGGATTTACTGAATAAATCTAGACCCTCTCGCTAACATTATTGTATATTTTTTAAATGACAGTATGAATTATGAAACTAGAATTTTCCTTAATAGTTTCCAATTTTTTCTCTTATGTGGATTTACACACAATAAATAAAGAAACAGGATAACAGAAACTCATAAAAGTATTTGTAATACTAAAGAAAACAATATGTGACGGGCATTTCGTATCTCTTACAACTTTCGATGGCAGCGTGAAGTTTTGAAATGTAGACGGCACAAAGGTGTCCGGGGGAGAGGACGGGAAGGGGAGGGGAACTTCAAGTGTTGACTTACCCTGGGGACAATGGACGTAAACTCCACTGAGACTGTCCAACAGAGATTATTTTAAAAGGACATTATTTGTTTAGATTAATATGCGTTTAGTATTTTTGTGCGCATGAATTTGGTAATAAACTGTAAGGAATATTATTAATTTTACTGTAGTAGCGTGTCTTCTTTTTTTTTTAACGTACTAGCTACTAGCGCAGCTTCGGAAAATATGAAAAAAATTATTAATATATTGATAGCAAATGGCAAACTTGCTTCCTTGAAGTTAGCATCAACTTATGGTCTCTTTCACACATTATGGTTTTTATCTAAAAAATTTACCCCCTAAGTTTAATGGCTTGAAAATATATAGCCTAAAGCGTGACGTATGTGTACGGCTTTTTAATACCAAAAAAATATTCAAAAATATGCTGTAATTGCCGACATTTTAGGCAACAAAGAAGTGTGTGTTTACGCTTTATTATAATAGTATAGAAGATAATTCTAATACCAGTTTCTCTTCAGATATATAAGAAAGAAATATTATAACTAATTATTGATAATATGGTGATAGTTTCATTAGAACATTTATTCTACGTTTCAAGCACTTTAATATTTGAAAGACCTTGTTAGAGAAAAAAATACGAGTAAGTTTTTAACAGTGGTAGAGCCTGCTTTAATATCTTCGCACGAATGGGTCGGCTCGCCCCCACCGATACCACGACCACACAGAAGACCGTCGTAAAGTGAAAGCAATTCCACTCTTCTTCTGATGAGTGTGGTGCCGAAAGCCGAACTTTAGTCCCTTTTCCTTCGTCCTTTTTGAACGTAGATTTGACGGTGCAGGAGACGCATAGGAAGGAGAAATATCCTCTTTATGGACGTCTCGTCCTCCTTCAACTAAGGGTATTCAACGTATCCGCTATTGAAAATGTCTATGGGCAGCGGTCGCTTCACCATTTTGGCGGATTAAGGTGGCCGCTTGCTCGTTTGCCACCTTGTTATATAAAAAAATAATGTTTTATTTGAAACATCGTTAATCTTTACATAGATAACAAATACTTTTACTCATTAAGGCTAAGCGTATACAAACTCGAGAAAATAAATCAATATGTTATTCAAATATTTGTTAATCTATTCGATTGAGTTACGCGGACACGGCGGTTGCACGCGTTTGTGTCTGTTTGCTTTCCCATCGATGTTGTTGTAGGCAAATTCCAATAAAAATCCAGGTAAATCGATCCACCATCTACGTCACAAGTACCAACAAACACGACAAACATGCAAACATTCATTGCCTCGATTCCATAAGACACGTTCGTTACGTAAATAAAGTTCAAAAAACTCATATCGGTAGCTCATTAATGGAGGAAAGTTTTGACCAAATATTTGAAGATTCCAGCACAATCGGTATTACGGGGCTGTGCTCACAACGCACAAAGACTGGTAGTTGATATAACAGTGCATTTATCGTTGGACGAAACAGAGGAGCTCATTAGAAACACATCGGCCAACATGTGTAAATAAATACCCGCGACTCGCCCAAACATCTTCAGAACGCGGTGACTGCTAACTAACGAACTAATCGGACGTTAATAAATGCGATCTGAATTTATTTTTTATAGAAACAACATAATACCAAATTTACAGCTTTAACATTTCTGTAAGGAAATTTTCAATCAAATTTTAATGTTTTTAAAATTAAAAAAGGACGCAAAGGACATCTATGATAGTCTAAGGGCCTGTTCCACCAAATCGTAAATTGTCTGATAAAAATCAAACGTGTAAAATATGTGATGGAAATATCGGAATTTGTTACCTTTTCTGACAGTAACGTCATTTTAAGCTGAGCCTCTATCAGCCAGTTGTAGGACAGGCCTTAAGTCTCGACAATGCGGTATTTGGGTGCAATCTTAATAGTGTTTTTAATTATATTTTCACAAATATGGCGCCACTTTTGGGTTCAGTTCAAGTTGAATGAGAGTGGTATACTTTGTATAATGTCCGCATCGCTCGATAGCTCGTGGTTAACTCGCGGAGAGCGTGGAAGAGCAATGACAACACGGCAGGAGCCTTCTCGGGTTACAAGTCTTATAACGCAAACAGCCGCCTCTACCCGCATTATGATAGCCTGGTACTTATTTACAATAATTTCTATGAAAATTTATATCAACAATGGCTTTACTTACTTACTTACTTACTTAACAAGGATAAAAAAACTTCATACTTATTAATGAAATTAAAGAATTATAAGCCGTATAATTTAACAAACACGTAAATGAGTCAAAAACATGTTTTTTTTAGCAATGGAAAGTACAAAGTTTAACGTTAAAATATGTGATATCAATTTATTTTTGTGAATTAAAAAAAAACAAATTAGTGCATTTGTTCCTCTTGGTACTCGCTTTATTAAATTATTGTTGCGTTTTGATCATAACAGCTATCCAAGTCAGACGCATTTCAACCACTTGACCGCAGAATAGGGTTACCATATTGAACACTTGTTAACAAGACTTTTCGGCACAAGAAGCTTTCATGAACATAGCAATTTGTTTTTAAAGTTTAAAGTTATTATATATTACCAAATGCACTTGTATTAAAAATTAAAAAAAAACTTAATATTTCCAACAAAGGAAAATAATTTTTATGTATTTAACCAGTTTTAAATACTAATATTGTTATATAACTTGGTGCATTTGTGGTCACAAAAAACTTGGCAGGAAAACAAGCATGTGTATAAATTACCTATACTTAGTTTGTCTTTAAAACTTTTCTTAAGTCGCAACATCATGGTCACCTTAATGCTGATTCAAGTGCAAGGTTCATCTCGTTTTCAAGTCATCGTATGTCAGTTTGTTTGTCTGTTCGTTTGTGTGCCCTCGCACACGCTGTTTGCTTTACATTCTCTTAGCTTAAGGACCGAGGCCAACCAGATTTGACCTCTTCAGCCCACGAGGTAGTTTTCAATATTCAACCACTATATGCCATAGTTACGTTTTATAGAGACCACCATAGGCGTATAAAATAATTTATTAAAACCGACTTCCAAACAAAATACACTAAAAAGTAACAAAGCAATTCCTTTACTTAAACCTCCCTTATATAGTAGCTGTTATGTATTGTGAAATTATTATTACTTTGATGTCGGTGTTAGCCGAGGTTTATTTAGTGATACTTCTGCGTAGGGTTACTACATTTTTAACATAACAATTGGGGTTCGCAATAATTCGTATAGCAACGTTTAAACTGAATCTACATTGACTGACACCGACTTTTGTCATTTATATAATACTAGCTGTCGTCCGCAACTGCGTCTGCGTGGATTTAAAAAAAAACAAAAGTCTATGTGTTCTTTCAAAGTATCTTCTGCATCTATGCCAAATTTCATTGAAATCCGCTAAGCAGTTTAGGCTACAAAGTCTAACAAACATTTTGTAATATTAGTTTGAAGTATAGTTATATCCCATTTTGTGGTGATTCATATTTTTGTTCATACGACTTACATGTTTAGTGTGTAATTTGAAACTACCTTTGTATTTAAAATGTGTCATATTTCAACGTAACACAAACATTTCAAAGTAACGACTAAAAATCAACACTAATCACATCACTTAGCGACAGTAAAATAATTCTGAAAACAACAATTTTCAGTGACAATATTCAATACTGTTAGGAACAAAATTAGTACCGTGCTATAGAATTGGCGCAACTCTAGATTATCGGCATAAACGTCACTTCCCTAGCTGACAGCTGTCAATGTTACTAGAGGTATGGATAGATTGGCGCGCAACCTGAGTCCTGACGAGAAGTGTTGCTCTGAGTTTAAAGTGACAGTATCAATTAAATAAGTTGTCTAAAAATACCAATAATTCTGCGATTATTTACTTAAAATAACACATTTGTCTGACCTTGTTTATTCTGAATGACTTAAGAATACGACGTAAAAATATTCTGCTTGTTTTATAGGGCTATAGCCTAACAGTTGAATGTATAGTGCACTGGTCTGTAGGAAAATTAACAAGGCTTCGGTCCAACAAGGGCAATTTCCCAACACGTAGCACGTACCACGTGTGTCGTTAAGCGAGGCGGAATGCTAATGTCTGAGCCCCGGGCTGGATGTTTAGGTAATGTTTGTTATATTGTGTATATACAGACAAAGAATTAAATTCCCTTCCCATTTAAGATCGAATATCGTTTAGAAAACTGTAGCTGTAAATGTGTGCGCACACCTGAAATTAAACAATCGCATAATTGTTTAGTCTATTTGATTTTTATCAGCTTATATGGAGACGCGCACATTACTCGATTTTTAGTTGTGCAACTAAACAGTTGTGCGATAGTTTCTTCAAAGGTGTGCGCAAACTGCAAGAATTATAATTTAGTTTAAAGAAGAATAATTACTTATTACTAGCTTTCGCCCGCGACTCAGTCTGCGTGGGATTAAGAAAAAGAAAAGGAAATAGCCGAAGTGTTCTTCCAGACTTTCCTGTACATCTATGCCAAATTTCATCGAAATCCGTTCAGCCGTTTAGGTTACAAACTCTAACAAACATCCATCCATCTAAACTTTTGCATTTAAAATATTAGTAAGATTAGTAAGATGTAAGTTTGCTATGAGATTTTTTCTACTTAGTTGCGTTTTGAGCTTCAAATAAATTTCTAACGTAATGGGTAGGAGATATACGTCCTCAGCTGTATATTACATAGTTTTATAAAGGGTGAATATATTAAAGGATTTGTTTTGCATTTTCGTAGCCGTTTTTGTAGCGCTGAGGAAATATATGTTATTTTTGCTACGAGTGGTGTTTATCACTGTTTAGGCGTCTTATTTACTATATATTCTATTTTTATTTACTATCTTACATACAGTTATTCTTTTTAATATAATTAGAAATACAAGACCTGAATAATGTAGAGAACTAGCGTAGAGGATGAACACTGATTTTTTT
>NW_013525046.1:2169393-2223299 GCF_000836215.1 Papilio polytes | reverse complement strand
TAAACATCCGCAATTGCAGATGCGTTGCCTACCCTTAATTGACGAAGGAGGAGGCACACATAAAGAGGACATTTCCCCTTTCTATGCGTCTTCTCCTCCATCAAATCCACTTTTCCTTCCCATCCTTTTTTCTTAAAAAAAGGATGGAAAGGGAAAGGGACTAAAATTAGACCTCCGGCACCACACTCATCAGCCGAAACACGGAATTGTTTCCATTTCACGCCTGTTTTCTGTGTGGTCGTGGTATTACACCGGGCGAGCCGGCCCATTCGTTCGAAGATGTTAAAGCGGGCTCTACCACTGTTAAAGTAATAGTCTTTTTTGTAATAAGAGTATACATTGACTTAATTTATGATAGACTAGCTATTCCCGTGCGGCTTCATCCGCATGCAATTATGAAAATTTTATTTTATTGTTTACATTTCTTAAATTATCAATAGCAAATGTCAAATGACATGACATGGCAAACCTTGGCAATCTTGATTCCTTGATATTGGCAGCAACTTAGGGTTACCACCCACATTAGGGTTTTTATCCAAAATATTTATCGCCTAAGTTTGATGGCGTAAAAATATATAACCTAAAGCGTGACGTAAGTGTAGGGCTTTTTATTAAAAAGGTAATTATTCAAAAATATGCTGTAATTGCTGACATCTTAGGCAACAAAGAAGTGTGTGTTTACGCTTTATTATAATAGTATAGATAATATAGATAATATTAAACTTTTCAATAGTTTAAATGCTTTCATATCTATATTAGTTGAAAATGTAAATTGCTTAGAGTGTGCACACACCTGAATCAAAAATCACACAACTGTTTAGTTTTCCTTTGATTCCTATGATATATGGCGATTTCACTACTCGATTTTTAGTTATGCAACTAAACAGTTGAATGCGAAATAATCGACAATCGCACAACAGTTCAGTTTAAGGTTTGCGCCCGCTCTAAATCATATTTTATAAACATTAAAAATCTAACACAGTCTAAACTAGTGAATCAATTCCACAGAGAGGAAAGAACGAAACAAAAATCATTTTAAAATCATTGGAGAATTTTAGCACAATTCTAGGCAGGTGTGAAGGGAGGTTCATTCGTTTACCTCCCTCACGCCCTCTGGCGATGTATTTACCAACAGACTCGCATTTAGGGGAACAAAGCAACTCAAACGCCTTGCGTTTCGTATTCCCTTTGGCAAATGATGAACCGTCAGCCTGTAAACTGTAATATCTTGAGTTCTATTCATAGATTATGCAAACCGCAAATTTAATACAATACCGTTTATATGACTGCTATTAACAGTTTAAATAGAGTAGCCTATCTGTGCAATGCTTTAAGGGAAGGAATTACTTGTTATTATAGGTTTTTTTGTTTAACGTAAAAATCATTGGGGTTTAGACTAGCATGTTTAAAGCACACAAAGTGTTGTTCATATTAATACATGTTCCTTATCTATACTTCTAGTTATAAAGAGGAATGATTTGTGTTTTTGATTTTTTGTATGTATTTAATTCACGTACTACTGGGCCGATTTTAAAAATCCTTACACCATTAGAAAGATAATTTATGTGTGAGTAACATAGGCTATATTTTTTAAATTTAACGCGGGTGAAGTCGCGAGCAAAAGCTAGTTACTAATATTATCGAATGTTTAGATAGATTGATGTCCGTTTTTTAGTGTTTGTAGCCGAAACTGCTATAGATATCGATAAATTTTGGCATAGATGTAGGTGATAGACTGGAAGAACACATGCTACTTACTTTTTTTTTTAATTCCATACGGACGGAGTCACGGGCAAAAGCGGGTACATTATTAATCGTTTTTGTTGGATCAAGATGTCCATATCATCCTTTATATCTTGTTAAGTGAAATATAAAAGGTATTATAACATTATTAAAGGGCGCGATGAGTTCCAACAAACACTCATAAAGGGCTCTTATTAAATTGGTTGTCAATCTTGTTTTCGAAAGGCATTGTTAATTCGATTCGATTGAATTCTTTACAGAAAGCGATATAGCCGTAGCCGGTATTGTTTGGTCGATTTTACATAACGAGGCGGCAAACGTAGTGCCGCTTTGTGGCCGCGTGTGGGGGAGTGCGGGGGGATACCGGAGTAGGGGAGGGCACAACGTTTGAGACGCGGATTGAAAGGCGCCGCGCGATGACTAGGCGTGCGCCGAGCGTGCGCGCAAGTCATGAGATACCAGAGATTTAAATGTATCAGTTATGGAACGGAGAAATCTAAACTCCTGCTTTCCCAATTTAGGCCAACGATGGCTGAACATTGAAATTACATTTAGGGCCTGTCCCACCACTGCCTGATAGAGCCTCAGATAGCTTAAAATGACGTCACTGTCAGATAAGGGAACAAAATTCGATATTTTACAAGTTGGATTTTTATCAGACAATTAACAATTGATGGGACATGCCCTTAAGCACGTAACCTTATCATTTAGGACGTAATAGCGTGATAAGGTCACCCGTAACCCCAAATTCTATTAAGATTTTGACGTCTGTCAGATTGTAGTAATAATTGACGATGCCAAAAGAAGAAGCAGGCATGAGAAATATTTGCGAAAGGTTTGTCCAGAGGGGCGTAATCGAGATTATACTACAGGATTCACAAGTCTGTACTGACCCTCATAAATGTTATAATAGATTTAATTCATTTAATTCAACACGTTAATCTCATGACTTGTACCACAAGCAAACGAGTTGCGTTACCGCGCCGCTTTTGAACTGTCCAAACGATTGTTTTATATTTGTAGAGTTGGAGTCGAACAGTGCCTCTCTTCTGTACCCGCCTGACGTAACCTAGCGTTTCAATTAGTTGTACGGTTTTGTTTTCACAACAATAGACCGTCGACTGTTGCCTCCATTTTGTATGAAGGATCTATCTGTTGCCATTTTAACAGCTTATGTAATGAATTATATCTTTATTTTAGTTTATGTAAGAACATTATGCTTTAGTACGTTTATTTTTGAACTTTCTTATCCTATTCAATTACTTATTTAATGTTATTATTAAATTAAACATTTAATTCATTCTCAAAGCACCAAGAAAATCACGTGTTTTTCATTTCTTTTTGACCGACTTCCCAAAAGAAGTAGGTACTTCTGGTTTCTCTTTGAAATGTCCCACACAAAGCATATTGTAAAAAGAAAACATGTGGCGTTTCCTTAATTCCACTTGCAAGTCACATTGTTAAATATTTTTTCAATGTTTCCATCAGTTAGATTGAGTGCAGACGATGCATTAGCCGCCTTGTAATTTAGCGTCGGCTGTATCTAATGACAATGCGGGAACCGGCTTACACCTACGCGGCATTTTAGTGTAACATCAAAACATACACATTAACAATACTCAGAGACATTAAGTGTTGATTTAGTATCACTTAGTGCAGATAATAACTTCTACTTTAGGATTTAGGATTTACGTACGCTTTGTTTGTAAAAATAATGTGAATTTAGGTTAGAATTCTAGTAAGGTAGTAGTTTTTTTTCCTAATACTAACAGTTCCTAATACTTTACTAATAAATTACTACTGTCTAGTTATATTCTATACTATTATAATAAAGCGTAAACACACACTTCTTTGTTGCCAAGATGTCAGCAATTACAGCATATTTTTGACCAATTCTATTTTTAATAAAAATCCCTACACTTGCGTCACGCTTTAGGCTACATATTTTAACGCCATTAAACTTAGGGGGTAAATATTTTGGATAAAAAATCCTAATGAGGGAAAGAGACCATAAGTTGATGCCAACATTAAGGAAGCAAGTTTGGCATGATGTCATGTCACTTTGACATTTGTAATTGATAATTTGACAAATGTAAACAATAAAATAAAATTTTCATAATTTCATGCGGATGAAGTCGCGCGGGAACAGCTAGTTAATAATAATTTTAAACTTCAAATGAATGTAGTTATACGTACTACGTGTTAGAAACTTATAAACATGTTATATAAAAACAAACTCAAGGTTCAGAGATAAAAAATAAAAGTGTTATTCTATAACGTCGAAGTGTAAACATCGATAGGATCTTAACCTCAAACGCGGCGCCGAAAAACATCGATGAAATAATTGACATCCGATAGACAAAAAGACCGCTACAGATTCTCTTAAGTTTTAATTATAGTACATTTAAAATTAACACCTAAATAGACGTGTTTTCTTATACGAAATTCTATGACGATAAAAAAACATTCTCACGAGCAAACTTCGGCTCAATGAGTTCCGACTTTTGCTAATAAATATAATGTTCGGATGCTTTTAAGTTTTTCGTTTATGTTTGAACCTAATTTTGTAATAAAAATATCAAATAAGAAACTCAATTGAATGATATGAGTACATTTATAAGCGTTCGTAATTTTAAATTATCATTTGAATACTCATTAATCTGAGATTTTAAGATTTCGACTTTTAATTTACACTTTGCATCTTCCGTTTATCGACTTATAGTTAATGAGTTTGTATTTCATTCTACTGTGATATTAAAATAATCCGTTCTAAGACAAAGAAATGTCTTGTTACAGCAAAAAAGTCACCAATAAGAAAGTTACTCACACATTTTATTAAGAAAGTGTTAAGTAATTCGTGTCAAAACGTGACAATTATTAACATTGGTAGAAAGAGGGAATCTATTAGCTGACTAGATAATAGAAAAGCCAGTGTTTCTTAAAACATTTGTACGAAAGTGTCAAATCATGCCGTACATTTACGCGCTATAACTCCGTTGTTGTAAACATTTGGACCCTGTTTCTACTGACGGAATCTTTGTTATAAAAGCGCTGTCACGTAAACTGAAAAATTTTAAATAAAATGAAGAAATACACATAAAAGCAAAAAAAGGCATAAAAACCCATAAATCTAAATCGTCCATTGTTCTAAATGTGACGACCTCGTGTTACCAAGTTCTAGCTTTAAACTAACTATTATTCACTCATTCTCATTTCTTTTCACGTCGAAAGCAGTAAGTTTCAATATTAACGGTTCACTTTAAAAAAAGGTTGCGAACTCCTGACCGCGTCTGTTATAATTTTCGGTTGTTTACACCACTCCGAACTACACGAATACAAGATTAAAATCTCTACATCAACAGTTGCAGGAGGAAGTTTGTACAAGACAGTTTACGCGTAAAACATTTCGTTATTGGAAAACATAAACAAATAATTGCTATTTTTAATATTAAAAACATTAATGTGTACAGAAGCCGACACCGGAAAAAACTTGTATTAGATGTGGTATTTTACGTAATAACAAAACAATTGAAATTATATTTTTTTCCTTTTACGTTAACGTGAATATGTCGCATCTTTATTCATAAAAAGAATTAACTCAGCATTTATGTTTTTTGTTTTTATCAAAAACGACATTAATTTCGCGATAGGAATACGACTAATTCAACTCGCGTCACAATAAAATAAAATAAAAAAAAAACATAAAGACCAATTGAGTACCTCCTTCTTTTGGGAAGTCGGTCAAAAATGAATATAAAAGAGATAGGACAACGTCTTTCTCTCTCACCTCATATCTTTTGTGTGAATGCCAAATTTCAAACCCAAAAAAACATAATTGAGTTAATCTGTACTAATATTATAAAGAAGAAAGATTTGTATTTTTGTATGTATTGAAATAACTCAAAAACTACTGGGCCGATTGTAAAAATTCATTCACCGTTAGAAAAGTAATCTGTGAGTAACATTGGTTGTATATTTTTTAATTTCACGCGAATGAAGTCGAGCAATAGTTAGTTCTTTATACGAATAAAGGTGCGATAAATGAAATACCAAAGTCCTATATTCCTATGCAAGGAGTGTTGCCATTAACAGCAGGCGGCATATGTATTGTGCATAATTTGCAATTAGTGCCACGATACACTATTATTAAGGGCTTTTTTTGCTTTCTTACTGAATATTTATAGAGTAATTTCACTAAAAGCAAAGCTATTAAATATCCACTAAGGGGAAAATTAATAGGGAGGACGAATTATTTTTAAATTTTATATAAAATTATATTTTCTAAAATAAATCGTCTTAGAAATATTAGATAGTTTGATGGATCCTTGTTAAAGTTTGTAGCCTAAACTGCTGAACGGATCTTAATGGAATTTAATACAGATGTACAGCATACTCTGGAAGAGCACATAGCCTAGTTACTTTTGTATTTTTTTCATTTCACGCAGACGGTGTCGCGGACTAGACTATTATTGTTGGAACTTACTACTAGTAGGGATTCCTAATGTACTGAAAATACTTTCATGAATCTTTAGTATGGCTTTCTGATTTCGGCAGACAAGATTTAATTTTTCAATCTTTATGAATCCATTATTTATCTTTTTAAAGTTATTTTTAACCGTAACATTGCAATACTTGTTAAATATTTTTTTTAATTAAGAATTAATTTAGGTTCCCTAGGTCTTATTTAATACTAGCTTTCCGCTTCTCCGTCCGCGTGTAATTTTAAAAAAATAATAAAGAAATGAAAAAATATAGCCTATGTTACTCACAGATAACATTTCTAACGGTGAAAGAATTATTAAAATAGGCTCAGTAGCCTATTCATTACAATCAAACAAAGTTATCCTCTTTATAATATTAGTATAGACGAGTAGTGCACACTAAGGGACACCCTTAGTAACCACTTAACGTCTCTGAGTCAATCAATAAGTGCATATGCGTTTCTTCACACATAATAGTGGGAGCGTAGTATAAGTTTAAATGGCGTGTTAAGAAAGAAGGCTCGGCTTGGCGCGCGCCCCCTCTAATTATCCCCGAGATCCGGCGATAGCGGCCGCTTTTATCCAACACTTCCATTAAGCAAATACATCTACCCAACTAATCATATACTACAGTATTTTCCAACTCTAAAAACAATTAAAAACATTTTGATAGACAAAAATACGTTTCCTATTTGATCCAACAACTAGCTTTATAAATATTTTTGTTTTAAATTGTTTTATCGTAATGTTTCAATTAAGAAAATGGTTGATTTTATCTCTCTTTGATGATTAAAAAGTTAGATAAATTCGTACACATTTGTTACTTTTAGCTTCACTTTTTAGGTTATATTTTTCTTTCCACTGGAACAGACAGTGTGCAAAATGACAGCTGCTTCTAGTGGAAGTCGCCACTTAATATCTAAATGAACTCACTCACTCACTAATGTTATAAATGCAAAAATTTAGAAAGATGGATGTTTGTTAGAGTTTGTAGACTAAACGACTGAACGGTTCTCGATGAAATTTGATATAGATGTAGAGGATAGTCTAGAAGAAAAGATAGGCTACTTACTTTTGTTATTTTTTAATTCCACGCGGACGCGGGCGAAAGCTAGTATACAATAAAATCATTGCATCAAAGTTATTTAGAATATAAATTGGTATTACAGGAACGTTTAGGTGTAAATGCGACGTAATCGAATCATCGGCTACAAATTACGTGAAGTAGAGAGGTGGCGTCGCAAATGGAGCGAACAGCGAACAGCGCCCTCTGTCGCCCGTCGCCTGCTAATTTGCAAATTAACGCAGCGACGCTCTCTCTCATCTAATTAATATCACCCCAGATATCACATACCGCTTTTAATATGCGAAAAAATTTGTTAATACACTGATTTTTTAAATAAAACTAAGATGTTTGATTCCTTATGCAAGGGCAAAGAAACGTTTGATGGAAGGAAAACTCATCAGAGCTGAGAGAGACTATAAGCCGACCCCAAATTGGGTGACTAGACCATAGTCTAGCTGGCCCAGAGCGGGTTGTTTTCACATATATCTTTGAATTTCTTCGCCGATATGTGCTTTTGCATTGTTTTCCTTTATCGGGTGACCGTCAATACAGTACATGGCGGGATTCGAACCCAAGCAACCGACGCTCCAAAAGTAACCTAAAAAACTAATTAAAAACGTCTTCATAATAGTAAGTCTATATAAAATAGTTATCTGTCCTATAGACCTTCTTCTGTAGACCTCAAGTTTGATATGATTTCTTAATTTAAAAACAATCTTTGTACAAAAAACTGGTCCATTGGTTTAAAAATGAATAAAACGTGAAATGTAGTCTTCCAAAGGTGTTGTCAGCAATGTATTAAACGCTAGGTAACATTATTTGGACGCGTCTAATGGAATAAGTGCTCCGACAAATGGCCTGCGCCGCGCTTTTAATGCAATTTAACTTCCCTTTGTGACAGAATTGGCGCAATCAATCCATTTACACTTTGTTGTCGCAGTGTACGTAGTGCGGGGCTTTTAGCGAAATTGTTCCCTTTTTATACCACTATCTGTTACTTTATAGTACAACCTTCACGAAGAATTTCAATATTTATTAGTTATCTAAACTATTATAATAAAGCATAAAAACACACTTCTTTGTTGCCTAAGATCTCGGCAATAACAGCATATTTTTGAATAACTTTTTATTTAATAAAAAGCCCTACACTTACGTCGTCACGCTTTAGGCTATATATTTTCACGCCATTAAACATAGGGGGTAAATATTTTGAATAAAAATCCTAATGTGGGAATGAGACTATAAATTGCTGCCAACATCAAGGACCTAAGACTGTTAAGGTTTGTCATGTCATGTCATTTTGACATTTGCTATTGATAATTTGACAAATGTAAACAATAAAATAAAATTTTCCCAATTCCATGCGGATGAAGCCGCGCGGGAACAGCTAGTGTTTGACTATAGGTCCATCAGTAGAGGTAGACCTAGAAAGAGATGGATTGCGTGAAAGGTGACATGATCAAAAAGGGAGTGATGACTGAGATGACGTATGATAGAGTTATGTGGATGACAAAAACCTGTGGCGCCGACCCTACGGGAGTAGGATAAGGAGAAAGATGATGAATTTTTTTTTAATTCCTGCTCTGACAAAGTCACAGGCAATCGCTAATAAATAAGAATTGAATATCATCTTGTAGTTACTATCTTTTTGATAAACTTCGTGAGTACCGATACCATCTAACCTACTTTTGTAAAGACTAGCAAGCGAGTTCAAGCATTACTAATATAAACATCGTACTGCTTCTCATTTGAGATTCATATTCATATAAATAACCGCATCCATAAACTACTATCAGTAATTACTGACACACGGCTAATTGATGAATCACGCATAGGAATAATTTGTTAACTGTACTTTGGATAAAATCAAACGTAAGCCAATATTACTGTACTGTACTATACTATAACTATATTATTACATATTACATTATATTTATATTTTATATAATGTTATAAATGCGAAAGTTAGGATGGATGGATGTTTGTTAGACTTTGTAACCTAAACGGCTGAACGGATCTGGACTTTGGAGTAGATGTAGAACATAGTGTGGAAGAACACATAGGCTACTTGCTTTTCTTTTTTTTTAATTTCACGCGGACGGAGTCGCGGGCGAAAGCTAGTATAACATATCTAGTGTTATATAAAGATGTACACGTGAGGTGTTCTTTAGGTTTAATAGTAGTTAGTAAAAAAAAAAAGAAAAAATGGAGTTATACGTACGTTTCTAATATTATTGTAGGTATAGTAATGTAGAGAAGATCTCTTTTTCGTACCACACTATTACCCTACATAAAATTAAAAAAAAAATGATCTCATCAGCAATTCATTTCCATTGCACATGGCACATACATTGAATCTCATTTTGAGAAGCAAAAGGTGAGCGTGATATGGACATGTTATGCGACGAGACGATGGGACATAAACCAAAAAGTGTTAAGATTGAATGTGGATGGCTACAAAGATAGAAGAAGACCTAAGAAAGTATGGATGGATTGTGTGAAAGAGGATATGCTTAAGAAAGGAGTGGATTCAGATATGACGGCTGATAGAGATGTATGGAAGAGCAGCACATATTGTGCCGACCCTCCGTGAGGGATAAGGGCAAGTGGATGTTGATGCACATAGAATCTTATAGCCTAGTCTAAACTTTGGACCTTGATTGTCTTCTAATAAACCTTTGGTAATTGCTATTGCAGAAACTCGACATACTATACAAGTTGTTACTTACATCTTACTTATAAAATTCAGGTTTGAAAGTTTCATACGACATTATGGATAAATAAGACAAAATTTGCATAATATCATCACGCGTAGTTGCGTATTTATGTGATTAGGTTGAGTGGATAGCGTTATACGAGATGTAGCCAGAAGCGGTGCAACTTGCGTTAAGTGTTCGTGTATAATTTGTTATGTTAGTAAAGTTAAATTATGGAGATTTTTAATACATATATAATTTTAAGTAAACTTCTAACTATCACGACACGTTTTTAGACTTATAATGTTGGTTATCAGCTTTTTCTAAGACTGGCTGTTGCTCGCGACATCGTTCCTGTGAAAAAATATAGCCTATGTTACTCGGAAATAAAATCCTTTCTAATGGTGACAGAATTTTTGAAATCGGCCAAGTAGTTTTTGAGTTATTTCAATACATACAAAAAAACCAACCTTTCCTCTTAATAATATTAGTAAAGATACATTTATACCTTAAATGGTCTGGTTTATGTTAATTATGTTTTAAGAAATCATTCACACATTCATGTCCTTAACCATTCATTCTTGTGTTTCCTTCATTCACAACGATCATATACTAGTATGTTATAGACATCATTGTCATACACAGAGTGATTTTCTAATTTAATACTACCACTATTTATCCTGGTTTTCTATTACAATGTCCTAGAGCGTCGCTTGTTGCAGCCCTCGCATTACCATTTTATGTTTATGAACCAATATTTTACCTTATTTATTCAAGTAAACCGCTTTCGATGAGCCTGTCCACTCAATACGCAAATATACTAATACTACGAATTACTTCTATGTAAAATTTACCTTCATTCAAATGTTGGTTGCACAATGAATTAATGACGCTTTATGCGGTTTTCATTTCTTTTCTTTATATTCTTTTGCTCTATTAAATTTCGTGTGTCTTTTGTTTAATTTAGTTTTTTTAAAAAGCGAGTGTCGATATATGAGAAAGAGAATAGTTAACTAGTTGGAAGGTTTTGAGTCTTCAACTTCGAAATTTAGTTCAAAGTCGTGTAGTAATAAAAATGTTAAAAGTACATTTATTAGCAAGCTGATTAAACCGTTCTATAGCTCTAAAATATTCCAATTACAAAAAGGTTATAGAAAAACAAAACTAGGGGTTCAAACGACGTTTATTCATAGGAATTTAATTGATTGAAAACAGATGGTCCCTTGTTAGTCGCTTGAATCGATGTTTAATTGATATTTCGATAATGGACACAATACATCGATAGTGTAACGCTCAAATACAATGACCACCCCGCAGTGCTCAGCTTTCTATAAAAGAATATAATCACCTATTGTTCGTAAACTCCCAAAAATAAGCAATTAAAGATGCTACAAAGCATAGTGATGCTGAGAGTTTTTTTCTGCGTCTAATTAATAAAATAATCTTCTTAATTATAAAGCCGTCTGATTTGCATATCTTGCGATGTCTTCGTTAAAAAGCACTATATCATGATTAAATATGCAACAGAACTATGCAAAAAATTATAAGAATTAGAGTAGAGTGCAATTTAGAAAATGTCCAATAACTTATATAACTAAATAACTATTTAGCGACGATTAATGTGCATTATTTATTGTACGTCCATATTAAAGTACAATCTAATCTAATCTCACTAATATAAAATAAGCCCCATGCGTGTGCATGGTATGTGTAAAATGTTTTTATTTGGAATGCCTGCACACCAAATCTTAAGACGCAAAAATAGGTAAGGTACCCTTTTTAGGTTTACTAACGCATTGCGCGAGATTTCTACATCACCCTTTTGTTACGTATTTTGGGAAATGTAAACATTATTATGGAAGAATACGACATTCAGAACTGTGGGCGAGCTTTCTATGCAATGCCCTGGGTGGTCGCCCAACTACGCCCTACTCTAACACCGGCCTAGTCCTTAGATTTATCTGTTTATCTAAGACAATGAGAACGCACACACTACAGTTGACAAATTGGTTGGTTGTTTATGCGTTTGAACATTAATATCTCAGTGAAACTCGATTCAATAAACATGGGAAGCCTCCGGTTGCCACCTCGTTACTTGTAAATTGGGTAACCGCTTTACGCTGCGAGCGTTTTACACAAAGTTTCATTATTAGTTATTTATTGCTGGTGAGGTGCGCTTGTTTTGTTGTGGAATTATAAATACAGATTACCTAGTTAATAAATAATTATAATGAGTAAAGAATATGGGAAGGTTATAAGTTGATTTGAACGATAGAAGTTGTTGACTACTTACATACAAAGAATAAGCTAAACTAGAACGTAAAACATGTAATAGTATTTTAAAAGAATATCTGATAAAATACCTTGGAAGAAATTGTCGTTTTCTTGCTAAAATAACCGTTAGCAAGGTCGCCTAATACTATTGCTGTGTACCTCAATAGGTAACCAATGTTAAGACTGGATTCATATGACCAAAGTTTAGTTGCGTTTTTAAAAACAGCGGAACAATGAATGTACATTTTATTCCATACATGTGATGAATTCATCATCATCATCATCATCATCATCCTCATCATCATCATCTTAATCATCACTACATGTCCCAACTGCCCTCAGTGCCCACGCCACGAGCCCCTGCTCGCAGCCTACACCAAGAGGTTATATAGATGTGAAGGGGTTGCAATATAGTTATATTTCTAGCATAACTTCAATTATTGAATATCGATGTTTATTTATTAACACCAAATAAAGATTTATCCGACAGTTGTAGAATTCAGTGGTCGGACCAGTTAGTTAGGGTCCCGTAGAGTTATGGTCTTAGTGTTATCGTTACTGCCAACACAATAAAATATAATTATTTGTTGAAAACCAATTTACTGTTTGTAGCTGGAGTGTTTGTGTTGTTGAAGAATTATTTTATAGTATTCAAGAGAACAACAGTTATATTGATGTAGATTTAGGACAAATTTAATATACTCCAGAATTGATAAAATTTAAGTTTGAGTATTTCATTAAAAATATACATGTTTTATAACTTCAAAAGGCACAAAATTATTTAAATGTTGCCATTCTACAAAAAGTATTGCCTTTAAATCAGCTCCAAATAATTTTCTTGTTTTGTGTTTTTTGTGACATCACCGAAGGATAATTCGTAATAGAGTGTTTCATAAAAAATTGCCAAAAAAGTGCGGGTATTCTCAAAAAGTCCGGAAACGCACAATCCAACGCATCGTTAGCGGTGGCGTTAATAGCATTAAATACACATTATGTTGCGGTGCAAATTTTAAAATAACCTTTTGAATGAAAGTCTTAAAATACCCTTAGGGTGAGTTAATTGTGTTAGTAAAAAGGCGGAGATAACATCCGTTGTGTGCGAAACTTTTATTTAGCGTATTAGTGTGTAGCATATGTTGAGTGATTTTTTTTGTTTAATTCAAAATTTAAATATTTTATAGGTTATAGAAAGGATGGGAGATCGCTTAACTTCTCTTTTAATTAATAAATACTAATAGATCCCATATTGACTTTTATTAAATTATACAAAAAATGCGTAGTAGAGGCATATTAATTCTCAATTATGCTAATCTGAGAAAGGCAGGACATCCGCTCGGCTCTATGACGACATAAATCTGGTTTTAGAGATATATGGAATCAGTGAATCGAGTGTGAGAAACGTGGTTAATACATTAAATACTACCTTTTAATATTTTATTAATGTTATTTTTGATATACTGTTGGTATTTGTTTGTAATCGCATGGGAACTGTCAATTTTCTAGTTCGTATACTCGTATAATAAAAGATGGTGATTATTAACAAACATTTATTTATAAACTCTATAACATAATAAAAAGCATGTCAATATAACTATTTCTTAAATAAAAACATCTAGAAAATATAAATTTAAATAAGTCTGTGAACAGGTCACAAACACCGCACGTAAACACGCTCATCACTCCATACTTTCATTACCACATGACGTATTATCTCTCAAGATATAAAATATGTTATGCATCTATAGACGTGTTATACACAAAGTAATGATAATTAGATTTATATCCATGCTATTGAAAATTGACGCAAATTTATTCAAATATCTTGCGCTAATTGTGAAATGAGTGTTTATAGTTACAACGATTTGATAGTTGACGTACGTCTATACATCACACGTAAACCTCTACAATGATACGAATGAGAAAATTGTTACAGCAATGTGTTTATAATCATCGCTGCGCGGTGTTCATATTGAAAAAGCTTGGTATACACAAATACCGCAATGGTATGCGATCATTAGAGAAACGTACGCGTGAGTTTAATGGATTGTTTTTAATGTTAATACGATTTGTCGTGACCGGCGCTCGATGGGGTAATGGGAAACGTTTGCGTGGTGATTTGTGTTTGAATATTAAGAGCATAGTTCAAGCGCTAACACCCGTGGATGTGAGGTCAAATACATTAGCCACCTAGCGGGCCTACCTACGTTAACTTGTATTAATCAATGTTGTTTCTTTCGATCGTCAGTCAAGTTTTTAAGGCGTTCTTTAATTGGAATGACTTATTTGATAGATACGAATATAAATTTTTCATACTTTTATACTCTTGTATCTGATATCTTTCAAGCGGACGCACAATTTTGCGATTGTCGATTGTTTTGCAGCCAATTCAACTGTTTATTTGGACAAATAAAAATCGAGTTTTGTGCGCACGTCCGTCTTAGCTCATAGGAATCAAAGCGCGACTAGACAGTTGTGCGATAGTTGAGTCTAAGGCGAGCGTGCTCTTAAGCTTTTAAACCCTTAAGTTAAACTAACTATAGGTGAATAGAAGCAATTTTATTCATACTAAATCTTTAAATTTAAACCTAAAGAAATTCACTTTTACTTTTCTGTATCAGAAGTTCGTATTAACAAAACCAAAGTAGCAATTCCAAATCGGAAATACAAACTCATTATAAGTTGACAAATGTGAGATTTTTCTCCATCACATCTATAATTAAATGACTCTTCTAACACCGAACATTATTGTGTCGTAAATAAAAACCTTAACATCGCTGGAAGCCAAACTGATTATATAATATCATTTGAAAAACAGACCCTAACAAAGTACAACAAGGTTTAAAATCCATTGCAGGTGATTATGAAAATTATGGTAAAAGTCAACGTCACATAAATATCTTTTACAATGACTTAACAAATACTACGGTTTGTAGTATTCAGTTTGGATTGGCCTTTTTATGACGATAGTGAATAATAATCACCAATAATCACAAAATTAAATCATCAACGAATCGATTTACAAATTAAGGTGACAAGGTGATGTAAATTATTATATTAAAACTTTTTATCAGCAAATCTTCGATGCTATAATGTTTAAAGCTCGTAGGAATATTGCAAGTATAAGCTGTGAGCCTCCTTCCTTTATCCTATATGGTAGGATGAGTCTTAAGGGGCCAAATTTAGTCCTTTTTTATTTACAATCTTTTCCAGTGCAGTAGACCCATGGCAAGTGGAAATGTCCTTTTTATTTGCGCTTCTTCCTCCGTCAATTAAGGGTAGACATCGGATCTGCTATTGTGGATATCCGCAGGCAGCGGTCGTAACGTCATTTCAGCGAATTAATATGATCTCTCGAAAAAAATATGGACTAGTAGTAACCTCGTTTTATAAAATGCAACCTATAGAATACTTTTACCTATAGAAGGTGTAAAGGCGGAAATCAGAAGCAACTGTTAAGTAGTTAGAAGCATTAGAGCAACTTAATTCAGTTATAGATAACTGAGTTTTATGTTTGTCATAATTATATTAGCCGCCATTTTGGACGGAAATGTAGACGGAAATTGTCACAGAGCGTGTGAATCCAAAGATTTCGTATGCACCGACTTTATCGACCGGACGTCGCTTCCTCTCGGGAGATGACAATTTCATTAGCATACGACTTCTGGTATACCAGTTATGCACCTTGGAGTATTGATTGATAATGTCGCCACGTGGTTAAATGAGACAACTTATACCATATCCGCTGATAAACTTCGAACTGAGCTAACCAAAACTTTAACGCAGTTTCGTACTGTATAGTAAAGACATCGTTTCCAGACCTAATTTAAGTCCCTTTCTCTTTACCACCCTTTTCTTGTGAGAGGACGGGAAGGGGAAATGGTTTGACGATGGAGGAGATGCATAGGAAGAGAAAATGTCCTCTTTATGTGCGTCTCCTCCTCCGTCGCATAAGGGTAGGCGACGCATCTGCAATTGCAGATGTCTATGGGCAGCGGCCGCTTCGCCATTTTGGCGGATTCAGGTGGCCGCTTGCTCGTTTGCCATCTTATGTTATAAAAAAACTACACATTTTTCGATTTGTACCGTCAATTGTTTATAACGTATTTTCACTCTTATTTTTCGTCACCAGCTCACTATGCGTCTAAGCTTACCCTAGGTGTTACTAGGCCATAGCCAACCGCACTGGCCCACTTCTTGATGGTTGACTTCATACAAATCTTTGAATTTCTTCTCGGGCATGCCAATTGGCATATGGCGGGATTCTAATAAAGGATCTGTAGATTACAAGTCAACTTCTCAAGCCCCTAACCTAGCTCATTATCTTTAAGAAAATAGAAGCGTACAATTGTGACAGCAAATTTATTTTACAGTTTATCTTTTTTCAATTATTCCCAATATTGAGATGTAGAATTGGTATTGCATATTCTCTTTGTTTCTGTGTAAGATATATGTTAACCTTGACTGTACAGACGTGCTCATCCGTGCCCGCAATCCGGCAACCTTCTCATGTTCACTAACAACCGCAAGAAATCACTCATATTTCACCGCACTAGGTGACATTTAATATTGATGGACACTGGTAGCCAATGGATTGACATTACCAGACTTACATAACTATTGTTGGATGATAAAAAATGGTTTTCATTTGTTTTTTGAGATTTGATATTTTTTTTGTTTTAACTAATCTTTCCACGCAATTCTTTAGGGCGTTCGCGTAATGTTAATCTCACCTAGGTTTTAGAAAAATCTTTGTTTTAATCAAATAGAATGCATAGAAAGATTATGGGTAAAACACCTGATATTTCAGAACAAATAAGGAAACCAGGTAATGTATAAATCACATCATTGAAATATTATTTATAACAGCTAACTAACTAGCTTTCGCACGCGACTGTCCGCGTGAAATTAAAAAAAAAAACAAAAGTGAGCTACTTTTGTGTTCTTCCACACTATGTTCTACATCTATACCAAATTTCATCGAAATCCGTTAAGCCGTTTAGGCTACAAACTCTAACAAACATACATCCATCTAAACTTGAGCATTCGTAATATTAGTGTATGTTTGTAGGTATATTTAAAAATCTCATGTATTTTATTACATAGGCTGTTATACGGACATTTTAGTTTAACTGCCCGCCATTTTACACTTTGTCCTACTCAGCCGTGTTCCATCATAAACCAGAACCCGCGGGACTGGTTCTCTTGCCCATTTGCAAGTTATCCAGAGTTTATGAATAAATATGAATGCTTCTGTACAAGTGCGCTCCCAAAGGAAGCGATAATGCTCCCACGAGGAAAGAACCCAAAGAAATATCGCTTTTGGCATTAAATACTATATAAGGAATAGGTAGCCAATAACGCAGCTCCTCAATACGTAAGCTTTTTAAATTGGATAATGTTTATTTATGGATTTTTTCGGTTTCACATTTCACAAATGTTTCCGCAGTTATTTTTTTGTAACAAATTTGTTTTTGAAGTTTTATATAAATTTTTAACCCTTTAATGGCGTTAACAAAAGACACCCGTGGATTTTAAAAGGAAAAAAAATCAAGATCGGATCACGGAAAGGTTTTTCGTGTAAGTTATTTTGAGGAGCAAATTATAATAAAACCAATGTAAATGAAAACGCTTTACGTTTTTTATTTTGATTATATTACCAAAAAATGTTATTAAAAAAACACGTATAGTTTATTTAAACCATCAAAAATGCAGAAACCATTCCCACGATATTAAACTACATCTATAGACTTAAAACTAATTACAATCAGTTATAAAGAATTGCAAATTATTTTCCTCATTTGCTACGAGCGTTTTTGGTGTCGGTACTTTCGAATGTCAATAATAACTAAATTTATGACGACCATACGTTAAATTTGAAAAAAATATATAGACATACTAAATGTCGGCATCCTTTGAAACCTGATTGTTCAATAATTACTTAAAACTACGATAATTGGCTGATAAATCTGATCGTAGCTGGAACTAATGTTACATGTTTTTAATGTGTATTAGTAACGGAAGCCTATAGTGTCATTAAAGTGCCGAAAGAGGAAAGTAACTGTAGAAAGAGTTGTCGCATTTATCGTACACTTGAATGGTATAGAAATTGTTCCTCGAATAGTCGTCGGTTATTGCTTGAAATTCGTTAGTAATTTAAAACAAAACGTATACGAGTATTAATTTAAAAAATAACTTAATAATAACACAAGGTACTTTACGTAATATTTAAAGGAATAATACTTCACTTCCTTTTTAAATTAAGAACTTTTACCAACATAATAAAACAAAAAAGGCTCGTGTTTTAAAATGTACGCATTTTTATATAATTTAGAAGTAACATCTATACACAAATTAGTAATACTGCTGGAATCTTCTGTCGAGATATGTGTACATTTATTTCAGTTGTGGTAACCATAACTTTAACCAACAAGTATCGCGCCTGCGAGTTCAATATTGGATTACAGCTTCAATGTTTACAGTCAAGCATGTCACGAACGGACACCAATTCAAGTTATTGCATTTAATAAATTGTTTATAGGTGCATATTACTTGACGTCCATTAATGTATCTCATTGTTATGATTGTTTCTGGTTTAACACGTTTGGAGCCTGTCCCACCATTGGCTGATAGAAGCCCAGATTAAAATACGCGTCACAATCAGATAAGGTAACAAAATCCGATATTTCCATCACATATTTTACAGTTGGATGGTTATCAGACAATTGCAATTTGGTGGGACATGCCCTTATTATTGAAAACCAGACTTGTCCTTTCATTTACTTGGTTCTTCGATAAGTAAACAAGCTAAATTAAATAACGTTATCATTTAAAATAAACTTATCCTAATTTATACACATTAAATAATGCAGCAAATAACATGACTTCTAGAAATAATAGCGACGAATTATATTTCGAGAGTGATATGCAAATGATTCGCTAAAAAAATAATTAAGGCTTGAATTTTTAATTATTTACATGCCAAAAAACTGTTCCTAAGTTCAGGCGATACTTAAAATCCATTGCTGATTTCATTCTGAAGTTTCTCACATGCTTATAATTTATAACGATCTCGTTTCGCAACCTTTGTGGCTTAAATATACGAGTTTTCGCTTCCTGTGATAGAAGTTTAATGATCTTATAAAATGTGAATGATTGATAAGAGTTCTTCGGATATTTGTTTTATCGAGTCATTTAATTTTTTTCAGAGCGGTCACTTAAAAGCAGGTAACGACATCAAGCATACGCACTTATTTTTTTCCAAAAGTTTTTTCGTTTTAAATTTATGCACATGTGAATGTTTTCCAAAAACTTTTTGGTCTATCGCTATTATCTATTTTTCAATAAACTATCGCACAACTGTTTAGTCTCACTTTGATTTCTATGCGCTTATATGGAGGTGCTCAGACTACTCGTTTTTGTCGATGTCTAAAACTGTTGAATATTTCGTAAAACCTTGTTGTCGGCATTTGACATTGTTATCTTTTCAGATACGACTGTTTCTATTCAGATGTAAAACGTACAGTCAAAAGCTAAAGTGTTTCCAATTTAATGCTTGTCAAATTTCAAGTTATCTTTTATGTGTTTTTGAGAGCGACGTTTATTTTTTCTGATGGAATAAAACTGTTGTATTTATCAAATTATTGTTTTACAAATTTTAACAATCCTGCATTAAAATGTGATAATATTTATGTATTTAATTAATATTGTAAATTTTTAAACGTTAAAATCTTTTAGACAATGCCACAATCAAATTGAAATATAAATGTAGACGACTGTATCACTGTCCTCGCCGACTGTACTTCCCCTATCAATATTATTTGTTGGCTCCCATTAATGTTCCATCAAAAGCATTTCTAACCTAAATCGGTAGCTTAATCACCTGTTAATTTGTTAGAATTGAGACTAAAAGAGCCGCGCACTACAATTTATGGCTTCATTCTCGTCATCTTGTTTATTTTATCTGGATACCTTTTTTGTAAATTGTTAGTTTATACGTAATTATTTGACGTGGTTAATTTGATACGTAACTAGCCCTAGCGACTTTATCCGCGTGGAATTAAAAAAGCAAGTAGCTAATGTGTTCCATACTATCCTCTACATTTATGCCAAATTTCATCTAGATCTGTTCAGCATTTTAGGCTACAAACATCCATCCATCTGTCTTTACTTTCACATTTGTAATATTAGTAAGATATATCTATATACATCTTACACAACTGTTTGTTAAAGTAGTTGAAAATTTTATGTAAATCAAATTTAGTCTTTAGCTCCTAGATTTAGATCTGAGAATCCAACAATAGCTAACGTTTTAAAAGTCACTGATTGCAATTCTGACTTTACATTTAGTCGGATGCGGAATGAAGAGGACCACAATCTGTGGAAGGTATTGGGGAAGGTCTATGTCCAACAGTGAGCAGTTTAAAGCTTATGACGATGATGATGATGATGATATGGTCAGGTATAACAAGACACAAAAAAGTATTTAATACTATGGTATGTATAAAGCCATAAACTCTTTATAGCTCCATTTTAATAGCAGAATAGTCACAGCTAAATAACAGTGACGCCTATGAGTGATACTTCTCGATCTTTCCAGTTTCAAACATTGGATTAAACATTCCAAGCAGCAAGGATATTCTTAATCTATTTAATGTTTTTAACTTTTACTGCAAATTAAAATATTAACTTTCGAGCAAATACTTTACGTCCAGGAAATTGCATAGAAGCTTTATAGCATTACAAAAAAACAAATGGTTTTATATTAGAAAATGTTTAAGTGGTACAGTCAGCTCCATAAATTTAACAACTCTTACAGAAATTAAGAAATTTATTTAGGTCTTCGGTTTCAAAAATACCTTTGCATGTATAGGTATTAACATTTATTAAAATACGGAAGCATATAGATAGATAACTGCA
Organism: Papilio polytes; assembly: GCF_000836215.1. Classification (NCBI taxonomy): domain Eukaryota; kingdom Metazoa; phylum Arthropoda; class Insecta; order Lepidoptera; family Papilionidae; genus Papilio; species Papilio polytes. The sequence continues at coordinate 2,202,123 of NW_013525046.1, read as the reverse complement.
TGCATATTTTAAATTTAAGGTTTATACAAAATTATAAAACGTTGTTAATGTTTATGTAGCTCACTGTACAATTACCTATTTAAGAACAGATGGCATCGTTAGATTTAAATCGGAGACGCCGTCATGCCTCAAGGTAAATGATGTAAGTACAGACTTGTTTCGTAGATTTGCTTATTAATACGTCCGACAAAGAATCTGTATCGTCTAACGGTACAATCCGGAATGCTAATTCGATTCTGTACTAAGCAATACTCATTTATCACAAGACGGTCGGATAACCATAGGCAAGTGGCGCGTACCCTAACACGATACATTATCTGTGTATACCGTCTTAATTATTGAGGAAATTAATTGAAACTGATCCGTCTGTGTTCATCCAACAATGAGAAAATTATAATTATCATGAGGTGTTAAAGAGTCGTTCATTCCACACACTGATGTTACAGGGCATCGCTATTGGATTAGAAGTTATAGAAAAAAAATGTGGTTTGTAAAGAGAAGAACAAGCCGTATTTCTAATAATAAAATTTTACATTAGGTAACCATCCATAATAAGACACTTTGTTATCTGCACTAATCTTATAAATAGGAAACTTTGTTTGTTTTATTGTAATGAATAGGCTGAAAAACTACTAGGCCGATTTTAAAAATTTTCTCACCGTTAGAAAGGTTATTTATCAGTGAGTAACATAGGCTATATTTTTTCATTTCTTTATTTTTAATTTTAAATTTCACGCGTCGTTGCGGGCAAAAGCTAGTTGCTTATAATTGTTCCTTAGAACAATCTTTTGAACTTTAGTGGCGTTGTCTAAATGACTAAAGGTCTGAGAGGCACCAATGTATATAGAACAGAGTACTGTGTAATACGCTTATTAAAATATCAAATGTTACGCGAGTTGAATCTGATATAACATCGATGTACAAGTACACTAACATGACAGGCGATCATATGCCCTCAGTTAACGGTAATACAAATACGTTTACGATCTACTAATTTCTCCGTACCGTTTCGGATAACAGCTCTAGTTTTAAACCAGTAATGAATATAAAAGCAAGTATTACGCCCGCGTCGCCCGCGCATAATTGATCAGACGCAGCGGATAAATTAAGATTTTTTATTTGGTGTCGCAACGAGCAGGGAACATGTTTTTGTATTTACTCCGCGTGCAATAAAATACTTAATTGAATTCTTAAGACCTCTCTCGTTATGCTTTTATCTATGGTACCATCCATTTCGATTATTTTTTATTACTTTCATAGTCCGAGAAAGTGAAATCAGTTCTAAAAGGAGTCTTAAAAAGAACTTGGCAGTATTAACTCAAATGGTTATTTGGTATCAACAAAAATCGTTTTTTATTTACTTAATTTATGTAATTAAATAACCTTTAGAACTGCACCAATTAATATTGGTGTATTATTTATTGTTTTGAAATATTTTTAACCTATTAAGTCTGTGACCATATTGCTTTTATATCACAAAATAAATAAAATAAAGTATTAAGATAGTAAGTCGGTGTATAAAGATGCTGTTTTTACTCGCAGTACAAACCGAACACGATAGTGCGGTTTCATATACTTCTGATTTTATTGGCCTGTTTCATATTTTAGTCTCTCGTTCAACGTCATTTGTTTGTATTTACGATTGTTCGTCTATTAAGGATTTCAGAAAATATCCTTAGTAAGAGATTTAGTTGTACGGATTTTAATAGAGTTATATAGCTATTGTAGAATATCTTTATTATTAGTTAAACTTACAAATAGATATTGTTACCTGTGTCATCATCATCATCCTGCTTATCCTACTCCCGTAGGGTCGGGGAAGCAGGTTTTTGTCATCCAAATAACTATTATACCTCATCTCAGTCATCACTCCCTTATAGATCATATCCCTTTTACGCAATCCATCCATCTCTTTCTAGGTCTACCTCTACATAGAACAACAAGAAGTGATTAAATCTTTCTAAAAATAACTGTCTATCAATGTACCTTTGCCACAAGTTTATAAATATTAGTTACTAGCTGTTCCCGTGCGGCTTCATCCGCATTTAATGTCAAAATTAAAATGCACAAACGACAATTGCTTCCTTGATGTTGGCAGCAACTTATGGTCTCTTTCCCACATTAGGTTTTTTATCCAAAATATTTACCAACTAATGGCGTGAAGATATATAGCCTAAAGCCTGAAGTAAGTGTAGGGATTATTATTAAAAAAATAGGCATTTTCAAAAATATGCTGTAATTGCAGACAACTTAGGAAACAAAAAGTGTGTGTTTACGCTTTATCATAATAGTATAGAATAATATTACATTTAAAACTATCGCCAGTCTATATTTTATTAAGTAGATTTAGTAATATTTCACTTGCAATTAGTATGCTGCTTATCTTGTCATTTATCAGTAATAACTTTAAAAAATCTATAGCAGCAACTATTATTTGAAAGTTGATTTAAAGGAACCGCAAGAATTATCGACCGCGTAGCCAGAGGCGGTAGACGCATCTGTGGAAGTTTAAATAAAAAATTGGCTCGTAGAAAACATTTACCAGTATAGTAATATTAAATTGATTAATAATAACTTCATAGGAAATTAAAAAATAAGCGGTAATTTACGGGTAGTATTAACTTTTTTACTCGATATCTTTTATTTTAAATTTTTCCTTTTTTACTGCAAACTTTGATATAAGGTACAGTATTTTTAACACTGGTTTATAACCAAAACGAAATTAAAGTTCAGTGAAAAGGAAGGGCCAGTTATAAATCGTACTCGTCTGCTACTGAGGCACCGGACTGCCCACCAATTACCAAATAATCACTGCGCTGAAGACCTATGCATGCGAGTATACTGTCCACTAACCAAATTTGTGTACAATAGTTATCAATTTGTACGCTTGTCTTAAATGATTTCTTTCATTATTATGAATATTCGTGTTTATTATGTAGTATGTATTGTGTAATATTGAAGTAGTCAAAATAATCGCAATAACGATTATCTTTTTTAAATTCATTAAAATACGCATTACAAAATCACAAAAAAAAACTTGCTAAATTTTGCATGTCTTCTCTTTGTCACTTCTAGTAAACATTTAGCATGCATAAAGTTCGCGAACGAATTCGTTGCTCTCCCGCCCTGTTATTTAACGTAATTATTACGTCGCACAGGAATCCGAAAACATAAAAAGGCGATAGAATTCGTCGAGGCCGTTGATTAAAATTGTGACGGGTTGATTGTGAGGCGCGGGATTCTGTTCAGAGTATCATCAAACGAGATGCTCCCGTTTTTATAACATTCGGTAAACTTCGCCTTAAAAATGCAGTTGCAACTATAAAAGGCGCTGCTTCAGTATTAGTTGGTTCAGTTTAAGTGACATGTTATGGTTGTGCACATCATTTAACGTATATTTAGTGGTTTTGTTCACATATTATAGCGAAAGAAATTCGTTAGAAATATTTTTGATAAAAGATCTCACGGCTATAATTCTTAATGAGGTGATTTGACACAGACTAAAGAGACTTTTTGTTAAACTTTATGGCATTGTATTATGTTATTTATTAACAGATAAATATACTGATTTATTTATAAATACCTGTCAATCTGGTTTGATTTAAATTTTCAAAGAAAAACGGTCCACTGCTTTCAACGACCATTTCTTTCCTCGTGTTCATAAACACCTTTTGTCAAAATGTTTGATTCTTCAAAAAGTAGGTTACAATTAAATTTCTTATTTCTACTACGTGGAATATAAAAACAGATTAAATTGAGTTAAATTTTTTTTTCTAAATATCAAAAACATCGCGTTCAGTGTAAGGCCCCTCCCGTAGTACGGCGACAAACAATGTGTAATCCAATTTAACGCTCTACAAGCTTTCGAGGGCTCCACAAAGACCTGTATTGTATTAGTTAGTCACACTTTGTGGCCAAAACTGTCAACTACGTGATTATCTAGTCTTTGTACATTTACCAAGATGTCAACACTACATAACTAAATACTATTAATAGACATAGACGCCAAATTATATACCTCATTCTGCCATCCCATCCCAAGCGATGGTCGAGTCGAAGCATGACTTGGACAACGTAACACAGAAATTACCAAACCATGTCACCTTGTATTTTATTGTTAGCAGGTATGAAACGGTAATCAATTACATTATTAAGAAGAGTCGACGTTTATACGGTCTACTACCCACCCCATATACACGTGGTATACCGGACCGTGAAATATCATTCCCCTTGTAACACAGGTGGTAAAGCACCTGATTGCTACGATAATTGATGTGTGGCTTTGTTGACCATACCACCCTAAGTGGGTGAAAATCAACATTAAAAGACCGTATACTCCTTAGTACATTTTTGCTATCACTCTTATTACTTGGCTGTTTAAGGTATTCTGATTCTACTGCTTTTTCTCTTATCATTAAACATAGTTTAAAGTCGTGTTCAAGCTTGGTAGTACGAGTGTATCTTGGACCCCGATGTCTATTATAGCATTTATAAACAGGAGTATATATTACTATTTACTAAATAAATTCTTCTATTGTTCTTTACTACCACATTCTAATTTTTTTAACGGGCAAAGACATGAATTATAAGCATAGCTTCCAACTTGACATGTTTATAGTCTTCAGAAATAAACTCATTAAGATGTGATTTAAAGACCAGCTGTTACCACGGTCTGACAGTCACCCCGCCGCGTGGTATACCGGACCGTGAAGCGTTATGCTCGGTATCGCACGCAATCGCCCACTAAACACCTATTTACAAAGCGATTACTCTGTCACGATGTAATTCAATTAAATGTTTTGTAAAGTGCCATGTTTATATATGCTTCGATGGTTTTATTTATAACTCCTGATTAATACAGTTTGCGGTATAAATATAACTGGACACTATTTTTTTTTCTTTTACTTGACAATCTTTAGTCGATATCTAAGAAACCCAGCAACTTACGATTCATATGTGGTCAATTTTTAAGCCCTGAATAGTTGTTACACTGTAGGATTTTTACGTCACATTATAGATTTTTAGAACAGGTTACTAAGATAGAAACTTGGATACCAAAAGCTAATTTGGTACTTAAAATTATATCCATGGTATAATTTTCGTCAAAATGCAATGCACTACCTGTCAATCGGTACAAAATCATTGCAACCGTTGGGTAGAGCGCAAAATGAGATGCAATTTGAATCATGACTGTACCGTTTGGAACTACGGCGGTCGCCCTGCAGTCAGGCGCGGTCCAAGTCACGAGTTACACGAGAATTGTGACATAACTTTGTTAAATATTAGAATTATAGTAGTAGGTTGACGTACGATACCGTTTGTTGATAAAGCTAGACTGGAAATTTGTATACAAAATAGGGTAAATGGACGTAAAAGGCTTATTATAAAATACGCCCCAAAATATTAAACATAGATTTTTCTATTGAAAACAATTTATTTCATTGTTCATTATGTACTAAAAAACAAAATAGGGAAATATAAAAGTAAATGAAACATTGGTAATTAATAAAACATCCTGTAAAATATGCCTTGCGCCAGCTCCCATACACGGACTAAGTGTCCGGTTGCAGTAATGCGATGTTATTACTGTTCACCCGCGGCCTTCACGACTTCGTGTTGTTTTAGAAACCGCTCCGGACACTCGTCTCGTGTCTCCGGGCACGTGCTGTATTGGTAACAAAGTATCCCTATCATGGAGTTCGCTGTATAATCTTATTTATTAAACCCATATCAAGATGATATTTAAATAAAAAATTGACAACTTTTAAACCTAAACCCATCAATAAAAATGACTAACAAATCAACTTTAAATAAATTAATAACACATGGAAACTCTATAAGGTTTGTGAATACTTATGTTTTAAGCATGTGTGCTGTATTATTATATTTAAAATAATTAATTGAAAAAAATAATTAAAGATAAACCGCCCCCCGAACACCTGGTGAGGTCAACTTTTTTCGTTTAACACTCGTCTATCTAAATAATTCGGTGGGCTGCGGCAGTGGCGGGGGTCTAACGAGCCGTTTCATTGATAGTCGACGGTCTGTGCGTGTAATAGCACGCGCGCACGAACGCGGCCGCGCAATTTGGTGGAAGTACGGCAAATGATCGCCTGGGGGGGCCGCACCACTCATGCCTTAAAGATGCGTTTCCATTGCACGCTTTTTAAGAGACAAAGGTTCCAGCGTCAAGTCAAGAAACCTTTTAATATTAAGCTGAAGTAACTTGTAAGAAACTGAATGACTTATCGAAAACCTAATCATCAATAAGTGGCTATCGACTCTTTGTCATCTTTTAATCATTAAAATGAAGTTTTTTTTAATTGCATAGTTTTTTTCCCCAACGCATCTCCAAATTATCATGTCAAGAAAAGTAATTTTACCAAAAAAAATCGAAATGTCCAAATTAAACTTAATACTTGTTTCCTTTTATCCCCCGTCAACTTAAACGTACAATGGAAACGCGCCGGTTCTAAATTTAACTTGCAGTGCATACGGAGACGTCGGTAATGCAGGCCCGGGGCGCGGACGTCGATTTTGGCTTCTGTTTAAAAACGCGATCATGAAATTAATGTAATACTTTCGCATGTTGCCGGCTGTTACGTCTGGCATTTTCATAATTTTTCCATTAATAATCACAAATACTTTCGGTGTATAACGAAATTGCGGAGCATACCTACTCGTTACTGTGTTATGCAAGAAGACTAAAATAAACAACGCCTTCTTTATTTAGATTTAGTTAGTGTTCCAGCTTCAATAAATAATTAGAGATCCGGCTCTGTTCTTTTTTGTAGAAATGTCTTAATAAGAAATTAATATTATCTTTCTCAACACGTGCATACATTTAATTCTAAATTATTAAGCAATAGACAGAGAAACCAAATAGAGAGATGTTTTATAAAACTTAAAGTATACCAAGCTTCAGCTGATAATCTGAGAAGTAAATCCTAAGAACAGAGAAGTTGTCTTAAATTTAGTGGAAATAGGGTATAAAATGTACCATACATTTTATGTATGGTACATTATGTAATAGTTAAAAAGAAGCTGCAACTTGGAACTTTAAACTGGCTTGTTTACTGTACGCAGTCTAAAGCCGTTGGCTATCACGACAATCGAAGCTGTCTAAGAGAAAACAGAATTAATAGCTACTGTTACTTTTTTTGTTTTAAGAAACCATACTTGGAGTTTTAGGTACATCAACTATTAGGGTTTTTAATATGACAGTACCGTTTTTACCCTTTATCTTAACTTTAAACTGTCATGGTTGTTACAAGAGCGTCGGTGGCTCAGTGGTTTAAGCACTTGACTTGTAATCTATAGGTCTTGGGTTCGAATACCGCCATGTACCAATGTGATTTTCGATTTTTCGTATTTCCATATGTAGATAATTTACCCGGCGTTCTTACGGTGAAGAAAAACATCATCATGCAACCTGCACATATCGGCGAAGAAATTCAAAGATATGTGTGAAGTAAACCAACCTGCACTTGGCCAACGTGGTTGACTATAGCCTAGTCAACCAAACTTTAGGGTAGGCTCCGAGCCCCTCGGTGGCGACGTATAGTGAGCTGGTGGGATGGTTGTTACAAATATAACGTTCGTAAGATGCGCCATGTTCCAAGCAACAGTGTCGAAATATCGGCAGCTAAAACAAACCAATCGTGGTAAGAAACCTGTATCTTACGAACATTTTATCCTTTATCTTGTTACTTCAATTAAACATTAGACCTTGTACTCATACATCAATATAATAAACAGAAGCTTGTTGGTACATTTCGGGATTCAAACTCCTAAACGTATAATCGTGAGTCAAAGATGAGCCATTAGTATCTGCTAATCATTTAAAACAGAAAAAAAAACTTTACCGAGGTACCCTTTGCTTATGTCTCAATAATTGTTTTTGATCGCGTCGGTCAATACGTGCAGGCTTTTTAGGGCTCTCACGACTGACGTCAATTAAATTTGATAGAGACCATTTAGGAGATTGATTAAAAATCGATACAGAATCGATTGCGGGCCCTCGTAATAAATTCGGATCGGTACGCTCATTTTGTGAGGCGCGGATGGAATTTTAAGTTCACTTTTTCGAATATTGTCCGCGCTGCGTATTTGGCAGCACTTAATTATTCTTATGAAATGCAGTAAAAACTTTTAAATCGATATCAAATATAGTAAGTTATTTAATTTTGTATATTGTAATATATCTGTCATTGTGACAATCTTTGTAATAAAATAACGGTTTATTTCATTAGACATGGAATACAAATAATTATATTGCTGTATCCTTTAAAACTCATCATCATCTCCCCGGCCTTTCCTACTTCCGTAGGGTCCTGTACCCTTTATACTCAATAATCCTAAAACATAGTGTGAACACAACCTTATGTATAGCTTTATACAGGCACTTAAAATGCATTTTGATTTAATAAATTATTTTGTTTACAAATAAAATAAAAGTGAATTATGATTGATATATCGTTATCGTTTAAGTGAGATTCGATTTAAAATAAGCGTACAATATTAGTATAAATTTACATATTTATTATATCGTAACATTAAAAGGCTATAAACGGTGATGGTTATATTAAATGAATGTTCAACTGAAACTTTATCGAATAACAATCATCTTAATAGCTACATTAATTAGATTAAACGTAATTATTCCGTCTTAATCAAGATTGAAAAATCTAAATGAATATTTTATTTTATACGTGCTGTTGCCCGCGACTTCGTACGCGTGGTATTAGAAAACATACAAACTATATAAATTACAAAAAGCTACGTATCCCTCGGGAACTGGATATTTCTCGGGGATGAAGCTTATCCCATGTGTACTCCAGACTTTGTTTTATATCCGTGCCAAATTTTAATAAGATATGTTGAACCGTTGCAGAGTGATCGAGTAAACATTAAAAAACTAAATTAATGAATCCCACCGGAACCGTAACTATTCCAGGGATAAAAAGTAGCCTATGTGTTCTTCCAGCCTATGCTCTAAACCTGTGCCAAATTTTATGGAGATCCGTTCAGCCGTTTAGGCTACAAAGCTAACAAACATCCATCCATTCATCCATCTATCCATCCATCTAAACTTTCGCATTTATAATATTAGTAAGATCTATCAACTTTACAAGTCAGATGTTTTCGTTATTTTGTTCACGAATTTAACTGATGACTAGCTTTTGCTGGCGACTTCCTCCGCATGCAAAAAACAAAAGAAAGTAGCCTATGTGTTCTTCCAAACTATGTTCTACATCTATGACAATTATCATTCAGATTACTCTCCATAACATCGTGTGTATATTGTGTGCAATGTGCTTTGCATTGTTTATTTTACATTACGTTCTATAGTAAAAATATTGGAATTTATTCGCCTAAACAAATCTTGATATCCAAACAGACCACATTGGTTGTTCTCTTAAAGAATAATTTCATTTATAGGCTTTAAAATCGTTATGAAATTCATTTTAATTACCACATGCGCTCTAAGATATCTCGAAAGTAAGGTAAAGGTACAATTAAATATCAGGTAGCTAATAAAGATTCGACTCGGCCTCGGCGGAGCCTGTATCTTACCGACTAATTGCTCAGGTACCACTAGCAAGAACATTCGATTCGCTCGCGTTATTTGTCGTAATTTTCACGTCGTTGCGTATTGGGCACGCACTGGCAGTTTAGATGTTGAATTGTCATAGATTAAGTATTTTCAGAAGAGATACGTCTTTGAATGGTTAAGAAATTCTCTTGCCACAAACAGTAGTAATGCTTTTTCCGATAAAAGCTTTATTTTAATTCTCAGATTTAGCTTTTCAAATTTCAATTCAAATTTCAAATTTCAAAAAGGGAAACAGTATGTGTAAAGTCGAAAACTACATTGTTATTAATATATCAACAGGTTTACAAACAGATGTTTCACATTAAAATAGGGATATCATAAATACTAATAGGTAAAAGACTTTTAGTAAAGTTCAGTCTCGTCTGTATAAATTTAATACTCTTTGAGAAGACCTATTAGAGAAATGCGAACAATTTATACGTGTTATCAGTGCGCATTTAAGCGTATTGCACTCGAGACTCTTTCGCTTATAATTCGAGATATTAAATAAAGTTTTACTTATTGATTATGCGATTACAAATACATTCTCGTAATTTCCACCTGCGGCACTTTGATACGATGCATTTATTCAAAGGATATCTCTATGAATTAAGATAAGGGACTTGGAAATTAAATGTTTATGAACACGAGAGAGCATTTTGAGGTTAAAAGCAGTTTTATTTGATATTTCTGTTATGAGGAAGTCGTTTTGTTTAATTGTTATTTTATTATAAATGTATTTAGATGCGAGAACACTCATCATTTTTCTTATTATTGTTCTTTGTTCCAGATTCGTCATAGATTTGGCCTTTTCGACGAAGTTTGCACGTCAGGGGGTGTGCAAGTAAGGCATTGCAACTGGGTTAGATTTTTACGCGTATCAGAAAACTATGGACCTCAAGTGAGTCAATTGCTTAAACCTACGTAAGATTGTTTAAAATAATCTTGGCTTCAATTGTTTCATAAATTAATTTGTCGCCTCTAAAGAACATTTATTCATATTTAATTCATGAAATGGTTATGTTTAGTTTTAAAACGTATTTATTCAATTGTTTTAGGTAAATTTAGTGTGCACTAAAGTAAAGGGGGAGCCGGTATACGAAGCAGTGAAGCCCATATCAATGCATACGGAACTCATAGTTTACTATTTACCTGAGCGACCTGAGGAGCTATTCTTCGTCAGAATGAGGAACAATTTGTACAGACAGACGATGGACTCTATTTTAGAAGGTGAGCAATTTAACTTTAATGCATCATACTAAACATATAAGGGTCAATACACACGGACTACGATCACCAATTGTTAAATGTGTTATCAGCAGTATGCGGTAAAAGCTAGATAATACACAAATATATCCATGTTATGACCCTTATTAAAAAATACATAACATTATATTATAAAGAGGAAAGATTTGTATTTTTGTATGTATTGTAATTCAAGAACTACTGGTCCGATTTCCAAAAATATCTTTCATCGTTAGAAACGTCATTTATCTGCCAGTATCATAGGCATTTTTTTATTATCTTTTTTTAATTTCACATTGGCAAAGCCGCGAGCAACAGCTAGTCTATATTAATATTACAAAGAGTAAAGATTTGTATTTTTACATATATTCAAATAACTCAAAAACTACTGGGCCGATTTTAATAATTTCATCATTAGAAAAGAAATTAATCTGTGATGTATAAAAGATTTTCGTCAATGTAAACTGACAGTAAGGATGATAATATAATTAAACGTCTCAACTCTTTCCATCCCGTTTCACAGAGTAAAACTACAGAATAAATACCTTTAACTAATACAGTCTGAATATGTAATCAAAATAATCTACACGCGATACGTGTTGAGGTATTTATTATGGCTCATACAATCTTTACAAAATGAACGTAATGACTGAACGTTTCGTCCGTAACACGTACGCAAATGTATGCTTCGGTGAAAGTAGATTTATAGTTTGTTTTCTCGACATGTTATTCGATTTAATTAAGTGAACACATTGAAATTGTTTGGATACTCTTTGTTTTTTATATAAAATTGTTTGCTAATGAATTCCGAATTTAAATAGCCAGACAAACCCTGCTGTTTTCTAATCTGAGAAATAAATTAGTCACTAGTTAACGCTATTTTTGTTTTTAGTGTCAGATTGTGATAAGTTTGTTTGATTCTTTTGAAATTTAATGTTTTATAATCTTTAGGACGATGAGTTTTCGTCGACTTCATAAAATGCTTTGAAATGAATAATTAATATCTCAGATTAAATGAAAATTAAATCCAAGTTGCCACTTTATCAAAATACTTATTAATAAATCTGTTACTATATTGATTGAATACATCCATAGTTTTATTCGAGCGGCAAATAGAAAGGAGTGAATTTATTATCTGTGAATATTTTCGCACGCTGATAGGACAAGCGAATGGAATATCTAAAGATTGAGTTCGTGTTCTGCGACGCGCGGCGACATTTGATCGCGGAGTGAGATACACTACAAAGACACGTTTGATATCAGCTTAAAGATTTTTACTAATAAGTATTCATTTAGCATTTCATTTTATACTAGCTGTTGCTCACGACTGTCCACGTGAAATTAAAATATATAGCCTATGTTACTCAGTGATGACATAGCTTTTTAATGGTGAAAGAATTTTGAAAATCGGCCTTGTAGTTTTTGAGTTATTTAAATACAAAAAAAATGCAAATCTTTCCTTTTTAATATTAGTATAGAGTGTAGATTTACATCATATCGAATTGTAGTAAATTTAATGTTACAGAAGTTAAGTCTTTACATGTTAGTATTCGTTTGTATATTTATAGGTTAACAATTCCAAAATATGTTAGTTTAACAAATGTTGCGCTTAATGCGGTGTTTAGTAAAATTACAGTATACGTATTAATTCATCCAGCATCCAGTTGATATAAAGTGGTTCTACTTAATTCGCTTCTACTGTAGACACTTGTGTTAGCGGCACATATCAAAGTACATTCCGCCTTCCGCTGGCGTCTCGTTTCGGTAGTCGCGCGTTTTGTGATTGCTTTTTTATCGTGCTAAGGCAGCGGCAGACGTGCGGCGAACAGCGTTCTCGCTATTTGATTTATAGCGTGATATCAATTTAATGGAAAACAATTTTTAAAAGTTGACATCCCCTGATGCGGTAGCGTTTTTGAATAAATTATCTACGCGAATGTCATTTGTCTCCGGTGTCGATATATTGAAATTAACTTGTCTGAACGGAAACGATACAAGCGTTTTCTTTTAAGAATTCTTTATCAAATAAACTAGAGTAGCGCAGTGACCCGAAGTGTATTTTAGTTTGAGACAATTTAAAATATAAAGATATCAAAGAATGCCTATAAATGTTAGTAAGTAAATACATAAATAAGCGAATACTAGTGTCTTAGAAATAACAGTCATTATTAGATTGAATTAACCTGGTTTGTTAAAGTTTAACAAACTAAAAAATCTCTTATTTCTTTGACCCTTAAAAAGATTTCAACGAGTTCTAATATTATAATTCATTAGGGGTCTTCACATGTCTGTTACATGCACAATCTTTTAGTTACAACGAAATGTCAAATCTAATTGCATAAATATATGGACAGCCCTATCTTTCTACTCTAAAATATCAAAAGATATAGTAGCAACAAAAACAGTTTTGTCAGGAATAGACAATTGTTTGACATTTAAAATTTATTATCAAATTTAAGTATAAGTAGTATTTTATCTATAACTAATAATTATTTTAAACACGCCTTAAATCAGCAGTTATATGCGCTGCGAGATATCGCCGCGGCACCGTTTGTAAAGCAAAGGCAGATCCGATCGAAGACCATATCGATTCGAATGCAGCTGTCGACGGAAAGCCTCCATACTTGTATTTATATATCTTATATTGTTAAGCTCTAACTTATATTGGATTTAAGTTATAGAGCATTGTTTAATGACATTAATTCAATAAATTGGAGACAAACGCACTGCCATAAATGATACAATAGTAAATAGATAAATTATTAAATTCTCGTTTTGCTTAGCTCACTTACAATGTAAGATATTGTTTCATTTTCGCATCATAAGCATTTAGAGATACAATTTTGTATTATTTCTTACACTTAAAATGTTATACGTTGTTGTTGAGTTGAAAAAAAAAATCAAAACCGTTCCACTAGGGGCGGAGATATGCGGTAACACACATAAAAAAAATTACAGACGAATTTAGTACCTTCTTCTTTTTCGAAGTCGGTCAAAAAGACAGACTCAAAAACAAAAGAACGGAGTAAAATAGACTGAATGTGTGTATTTGCAAGTTTCAAACAAAAAGATACGACAAGAGTAATCTATGGAAATAGAATTAAATCGGCTGTCGGCTCAATGAAGATTGTCATCACTTTTACGCTTCGCTCCATATTCAGATGCAGACTAATTAAGATAACGATTTAGTAGAATATATCCTTCGTTTTTCATAATTCTATGTTTGCTTCATATGTATTTAATCTAGTGAAAACTCACAGCGAATAACATTAAGATCTCCGTAACGTTTCTTCTGAAATTGTTAATGCAACTAAAACGGTGGCCTCAAATCATAAAAATAATAGACATTTACGATTCAACATTAAAATATATGAGACTCGTTTCAATATATTGTATGTCATAAATACAGATTGTCTACACTTCTACAATAACAATTTTACGGTTGTCAATTATTATCTTAATTATGCTTTGCTTTGGATGTTTTTAATGATGAAAGCGTCTCAATTTATAGGTTCAAACGAATCACTTATTGATTTATTATCGTTCGGTTGAATAGAAAACTAATCTAGATTTGGATTGATTGTAACACTGTAAAACTGTCTAGACCGAAAGTTTTATAGTTCTTGATATATTTTTAGTATGAGAAATCATATTGAATTCTAGTTTTCGCCTGCTATTCCACCCAAGTGGAATTAAAAAAAACAAAATAAAGTAGCCTATGTGTTCTTTCAGACATCTACATATAAATTTATTTGACATCCGATCAGCTTTAGGCTACAAACTCTAACAAACATCCATCGATCTAAGATTTCGCAATTATACAATACTAATATTAAGAAAAATTTATTCTTAAATATTAATAAAACATTTCCTTCGCAGATTCTCCTTTAGATCTATCCACGTCTCTTCTATCTCGAGTACTATTGCCGATATCACCGCCATCTGGTGCTGAGGATGAGCACAAATCGGTGTCCGGAGACTCTCTGACGTCATCATCAGCAGGCTCATCGAGTGAACTACTAGAAATGACGCCTAAAATACAACGAAGGCCGGCGAAATCTGAAAGAGCGTTGCTGCCTTGTGAAGTGTGTGGGAAAGCTTTCGATCGACCGTCACTGTTAAAAAGACATATGCGAACTCACACAGGTATAGCATTTTAATTTAACATTTTACAAAATTTGTTACAAATACATTAAATGCCTTAGTCAGAGAAATTGAAAATAGCCAATGTACAGTAGCGGAAATCCGCTGTGTTCCACTTCTGGAAAAAATACCTTGTTCACTGCGACAATACAAACTCCGTCTCTTCCTACAAATAACTAATTAGATAGTCAGTAAGTAGTGCAAACAATAATAAAAATAAACAAGCCCTGTATAATTTTTTTTTCGTACGGACACATTTATAAGCTCAGTTGTATTGGTTTTAATTACATGACGCTTTAAAAATGTTAAAACGATTGTAGTCTTTAAATTAGAACACGGCCAGCTTTCCAGACTATACACATAGAAATTTATTTCAGGTGAAAAGCCTCACGTGTGCATGGTGTGTAACAAAGGGTTCAGCACATCAAGCAGCCTGAACACTCACAGACGGATACACTCCGGAGAGAAACCACATCAATGCCAACATTGCGGGAAGAGATTCACTGCGAGTTCCAATTTGTACTACCATCGGATGACACACATAAAGGTACGATATGCGTCTCAAAATAGTAATATATTTTCAGATTTAACGCCTCCAGGATACTGTTTCTACGGAATCAGAACAAAAAAACATTGTAACGCGAAGCAATGATATAACATAATTTGCTTGTAATGCTTGCTGTTATCAGCTAAATGGTTTGATCGTGTACAAATGCAGTCATTGTATATCAATATTTGCTTCGAATCCCTTTCGATTTTTCGATCGTGTGTTACAGGCGTTAAAATTTAACGGTTTTGTTCAACAAACAGGGATGTTAAAATAAGGTTATAACAGTTTACCAATATATACTCAAATTACTACCGTATTCACATTTGAGGATAAGTCTTAGCTAATGTCTAAAGCTAAGGTTTTTAGTTTAGTTTAAATAATTTTATTGTACAAATTTTTTTAATAAAAAAATGTAGTATGTAAAATGTAAAATAAATCATGATAAATAACATAAGAAAATCATATTCAATTTCTTGTACATTTTTCTCAATCGCGGAAACTTATATTCACGAACACAATCGGTTTGCGTAACTAAATAAAAACAGGTTATCCTTGATAAGACAATAGATGGTGCTATTACAGTTTTTTTTAATGATAATTCACATGCTACCTTAGCATATCCTTTTGCATTACATTATGCGATGTTTCTTATAATTACATTTTTTCATATTTACGTGTACATTTAATTACCCGCTTGTAATGTTCCGTGACAAAACATCATTTCGCACCGATCCAAGTTAGGGTTTTTTGTCCGTATCTTATGCAAGAATGGTAAATAAATAACATTGTTAGATAAAAATTTAATTATTAAAATATATATTTAATTAAACTAACATAAAAAAAATAATCCAAACATCTATCAAAAATGTTCTGTATCAACTCTTTAAGCAGTTTTTCTGTAATCGAACACTGCAATCTTTATTAATTTATTTGTTAAATTTATAAGTTTGAAAATCACAATAAAATTAAAATTGAATTTTCACGTTTTTGTCACAAAAACTCTGAAACAAAGGCGATATTTTCTCAGAATAAAAAGTTAAATCTACCAATTTAATAAGCTATGTTAATATATTCTGTAGCGTTATGTACAGGTCGGTAAAGCTTTATGAACATTATACTGTGATGTTACCGTGCTCACTTCCCATAACGCCCCTTAAAGTTTTTACTTAACTATGACCTCATGTGTCCGCGACTTAAGAAAATCACACAACAGTGCACGGTCAGTGCGCACAGGGCTGTCAAAAGAAGTAACTTAATTTCTGATTTTAATTATAAATTACAAATCGTGTCCTTGTTCACTTAACTAGTTGTTTTGTGCATTAAGGTTTAATAACTTAGTTTTTTTTAGATTTATGTTTACCGTTGTATTTTATTTATTTGGTATTTCTATATATTGATTGAAATAAACAAGAATTTACTAATGATAGAATCGCCATGTAAGTAAATAATTATATTTCAAACTAATAAAAAAAAAGTTTTCGTCTTGAACAAATTTCAATGTCATAAAAAATGGTCCATTAAAATTAGGGTATTAACGTCCTGACAGCCCTTATTTCTTAAGGAGCACCTGTGGTCACAGGTCTAAGGCGTAGTAAGGGCCAATGAATTACCGGGTCAGGTCACCGTGGGAACAAGGGCTGTGATGCATCGATGCGAGACTCTTGCGACATGAATTAAATAATTATATCGATTTAAGAAATTGGTATTTATCCGGACTGTTTTGTATGTAATGTAAATCCTAAATATTAAAAAAGAAGATTTTAGTAATATATCTTTACGCAGTAATTTTAGGGTACTAAAGAGTCTTTTCACGAAATATGAAAATGTCTTATGATATCATTAAGCCAGCACAGTTATAAGTCTTAAAAAATTGCACCAAGAGGCATCACATCTTCTACGAGTATATCGCGTTAAAATATTTTAACTTATTTACTCTTAAAGATTGTAAGAAATTAATTGTACTTAACCTAATGGTCTACAAATAAAACACACAATAGTATCAATTGAATTTAATATATCTCTATCATATTTGTTATAAATAAACAGATTCATATGTTCATAAAAAACGGTAGAGCATCGAATGGCGCGGTCATCTCGGCGCGGCGACGGTTCACACACGAGCGTGTGAAGCCACGCTCCGTTGGTCGCGACGTCTTCAGTATCAAGACACGGTTCCTTGCTCCTTCGTGGGAATAAGACGATTTCGGATATTTACAACGTTTTTCGGTTTATACGTTGGTACCTTTTTTGAACTGTATTTAATTTTGTAAACGCTGTACTGAGTAATTGGGATTATTCCCAACCTTCACCCCGCTCTGTCCCCACGTAAGAACAAGTTAGGTTAAAAAGATTCATCCGTCCCACATTTTGCGACAAGGGGACGGTTAGAACTTATTTTATTTCATAACGGTTCCAATTGTCACCTTATTGGTGATAGGGGACTAAAAGGTGGGACGGATGAAACTTTTTATTCTCACGTGGGGACAGTGTGGTTTGACTGATGGGAATAATCCATTTATCACTAATAGTCTAAGTGTACATTTGAAAAAAAAATGTACTAACCATCATCAGCTTGCCCTTATCCCTATGAAGGGTCGACACAGTATATACTGCTCTTCCATACATTTCTATGAACCGTTATAAAATCTATCCTAAGTGACTGTCTTAACTGTCTATGACTTGTTATTATTTAAGATTTTGAGTGCGGTTTTACGTTACTCATTTTATACGCAAATGAATATCAAATGTCAAGGAAATGGGTTAAATTGGTCTTTACCGCATGGTTCATGTAACTCTCAGTAATAATGCATCTCTCACAATGGCTAGATGCAAAGAATGATACACAATAGAATGCAAACACATTATATTCTTCTGGATGAAATAATAGAAACACGGGAACTGTGAATAATAGAATATACATCTCGAATATTAAAATAAAAGTGTCAATCCACGGGATTATTACTACGATTTAAAATTGAACACCATTTGTATAGAATATAGCAGACTAAATTAAAAACAAAACAACAAAGCCAGAAACCAGTCTATCTCTTTTTACTCTATTTAAATTGAAAGGAATCTACGAGTTTTCGCAACAACATAGGGTTTGTAAGTTTCGTTACATTTATCCAAAAGCGTCGACGCAATTTGCATGTCGCTGACACTCTGATCTTGTTAAAGCTTCGTTATTTGTTCTCTGTCAACGCGTCTGTCACTCCTTCACCTTAACCGTTTTGTTCTAACAATTGGTGACTATAGGATCAAGTTTCTAGCGAGATTTGAACGGGTAGAGTAGAAAACAGTAGAAAAAACGTATTTTTTATATGTTTAGTGTATAAAAATTAATTGTTTCTTTTCTATAGAACGTAATACATCCAAAGAAAGTAAGCATGCTAAGCCATAACGAGTTTTTCTTGTTTTTTTTGTAAGGTTTGAATTTTTAAGAAAGTTCGTTAAAAATTGAAAGCATTTGTTGTAGTCGTGGTATTGTAAAAAGGATTTACATATTCAAAAAACGAATTCCCGCCTTTACAACCGGCGCCATATTGTTTTATAATCTCATTAAAGGACCGGTGTGTTTCGTTTGACGCACCTGCTCTCGCAATAAGGTTTTAAAAATCGTAAAAGTAAAAAATCCGTTAATTATATTTAGGTAATATCAGTTTTTATTACGAGCGAATTTTTAAAGTGCGAACATTAAAAAAATGTTGATCAACAAATCCCGAGTGTTAGACATTTTTTATGATTACCACATCATTGTTTTAAGATTATTTTACAAAATAAGTCTCTCCCTTAGTGACCAATAAAAGTTTGTGTATATGCAGTTAAATTCTTTCGAAAAAGAGTCATCAAATTAATTCTGGGTATCTGAAGTTTAACTTATTTTGTCATTACTTAGCGATTCATTAGTGCTATGTTAACCTGAGTTTCAAAGGAGTAAAGTACTATCGAACTAACACACTAACGAATGGTTAAAAGTGCCTGGGAAACCGGCCATAAGTCTTTCACATTTTATCAAGAAGCGTTTTGCTGAAATTTATGACATAAAAAATAAAATGAGATAATTGCTCAAGTACATCATAAATCTTAGCTTAGGGTAATAGCTTTTTACAATTAAATTAGACAGGCTTTGCTCAAGTCTTTAGAAAATTGATTTTTATTACTATAAATACCATTAACATTTGCATAATCAAAGTAAAACTCGCTATTACTAGTTTACATTTAATTTAGTTAATGTTAATAATTAACATTTATCAAGTAGATTATGTACTCTGTACTTAACTGCGGCTTAAAAGTATGTAATAACGGATATTGGTCATTTACCGTGACATATAAAAGTAAGTCATAAATAATTATTTGAAGAAATCAAACGACAAAATGAAGTAGGGATTTAAGAGGCAGGAAGTCAATCAACACGTTTATTGGTTCAATATACTTTCGAAAGTACAGTCACCTTTGTTGAAGATGTCCCATATTGAATGAGACATTCGTTTTAAAAACTTTAAATGTCGGTCGGTCTTAAACCATACAATAGTCAGGATTGTATTATAGTGATGCACAGTATTTAAATTCGATAAATAAATCTAAAACATTCTTATTGTACATTGTCCGAGGTTAAGCGTAACTGTCTTTCTGTTTTTTGTAATTGTAATACTACGAACGGAGGTGACTGTACTTTATCCACGATTACAAACTTCTAGTTTGTTATGACCGTATTACGACGTAGTTTGTACTCTGATTGGTGGCAATATAAATTTTCTATTGAATATTTTTATCAATCATCGGTTCCACTAACGATTATTTGACGCAATTAGACTTGTTTGCTCTCGGCGAAGCAAAGAGATTTTTGTTTTGATTGAGTCATTTAATATGTAGTATTAACTTTTTAACTATTGGTTAAGTTGTAAATGAAAATAAGAATCACTAACTAGGTATTTTTTTTTGTTTTAATTTCTGTCTTTATTTTACTTACGATACAATTTTAACGTGTTTATTAAGTTTTTTTATGAGCGTCGGTGGTTCAGTAGTTTAAGCACTTGACTTGTAATCTACAGATCTTGGGTTCGAATCCCGCTATGTACCAATTTGATTTTTAATTTTTCGAATTTTCATATGTACATAATTTACTCGTTGTTACGGTGAAGGAAAACATTCAAAAACAAACGTTCAAACAAATTCAAAGATATGTGTGAAGTTAAGCAACCCGTACTGGACCAGCGTGGTTGACTATGACCTAGTCACCCCTTATTAAGTTAGGTTCCGAGCCATCGGTGGGAAGGTATAGTGAGCTGGTAATAATGATTTAGTTTTTGAGTGAGAAGTCGAAAACATTAAAATTGAAGATTTTAATTAAGCCATAGCCGACTTTTATTGTTTCAAATCACAAATGAGAAACTCATTAAGAATAAAACCTCTTTTAGTTTCCTTAAATTGGTAATTTTAATTTTATTAAGCCTTTATAAAAAACCATTTGTTTAAAGTATTACTTGTAATTATTTTTATAGCTATTCCGAATTAAGGAATTTTTAAAATAAAGAGAATAAAAACATAAATTCAAGACACAAAAAATTCACGAACTGCAAAGTATTTACTGCAAACTTATCGCTAAATAAACCATGCTTTGGAAAGAAATTAAAGAAAGTTTTGAAGAAAATTCATGTTCTAATATTGAGCTATGACATGCGTGTGTCTAAACCGGATGAAGCAGCACACTATAATACAACTATTGTTTTAACATTCTTTTTTTAATTGTCGACTTCACATCAAACAGTCATCAAGGATCGCGTGCCGTCCACGCAATAGGTTCAACAATACACTTGATTTACAAATAATGACCAATGTTGTATCGCCAACAATCATAATTCATTTTAATCAGCCACACTGAGCGTGTGCCGCGTCATTTTGTTAACTACTGTGACCACCTTTCTCGTATTTCGGAGACTTATATATTTCGCACAGCCGGGTGCCGTCACTGAATGAAAAGACGTGAGTAACAGTTGTAAAATAATTAGTTTTAAAAATGTCTTAGGAAAGTTTAAATAATTTGACTTTTATATTGTTTGTTTAGGTGACAATATCGCGGGTTCCACCTTTAAATCATATCAATAAAAATAAACACGAATGCCTTAAAAATCGTAGCTATTACTAACGAAAAAGCATATTCAATATTAAAACCGATAAACATCATATCTTTCTAAAAATAATTTCTTAAACCAAAATTAATGAGGTGTTAAGTTATCTTGTTAAAAATTTTTCAAACATTACTTTTGTTATGTTCCTTTAAGGTCCCGAATTAATAAATCTTGCTTGGTCACACTAGTTGTCTGTTTTTATTGCTATGCGACGCGTGCAGATAAATACTATTTTCCGCTTCATTTGAGCGCAGTGTCGGCAGAACGTTCGCTATTCGTAAAAAATGCAGATGTGTCAATCGTAATGGCGAGTTTGCGGAACTTACCTGTAATTGCTTGTAAAACAATGTTTATTACGGTTCAGCCACATTTTATCTTTAGATTACAGCTGTTTAAAAATGTATAAAATCAGAACTTCTTTTAAAAAAAAATTAGTAGTATTGTTCTGAATAGGACTCTTTATCAAGTAAGAATCATTGCTTTTGAAGGAATAATTCTTATCTGCATATTTTATTACCAAACTAGCTGTTGCCAGCGATTTCGCCCTCGCAATATTAAGATAAAAAAGTAGCATATAATATGCCCTTCTATGTCAACTACCCTTTAGTGAAAGTCCGCTCGAAATCGGCCCATCCATTTCGGAGAATACCCGAAACAAACGCGGCTTGCGGACAGACAGACAAAAAAATTTAAATGCGATTTACGTTATCAGCAACGCAAATACCTCATCTTCAAATACATCATATTACAAACAGATATTCCAATTATATTATATGTATACATGAAGGATATTATGAATCTAAAAGAATTAGCAATTGATTTTTGATAATTTGATGGATGGTGTAACATTGTCACTTGATAGAGAAGTCTTTAATTAAATAGAAGGCAATACTTCAATCATAGTACTACACGTGGCTTGTGACATTATCTTTTAGTGGCGGCACGTTAAATGAATATTAAAATATGTTGTGGAGACGTGTACTTAGTGCAGACCTTTTGGCTGGGCAATTCAGAGTCGTAATTGAATTCAAAGTACAAGGAAATTTAAGACTTAAGTCTATCGACATAGATGCTATTTTAGTTTAAAACATGGAATAATGGAAGCCCTTTTCAATCTTCTTTATAAAACGCTTAAGCTGTCAACTTTAAAATTCCTGTATACGATCTTGTAATCTTATGATACAGTTATTGATTTATATTTTAAATTATATTATTTTTCCTTTGACATAACATTTTAAAAAATATTTCTTTTTGAAAGTTGAAGGTTACGAAGTTGCTGGTATTAACCAAGTTTGACAATAACATATAAGTTCACATATTATAAAGAATCAGTTTAATTTAATCATAACCAGTAAGACCAAGGAAATATATATTCCTAAAAAAAGGCAAATCAAATCACTCCTAACTCCCAAATTAATTATCGTAAACAAACTCGGCGTCGATTAAATAAAAAGTCACTTATAAAACGCATACAAAATTGAACCCGGCTCGGTCAGCGCGATTGCATCGACCACATAACACTATCAATCATGCTTTATCGTTCTTTTGCTGTCCGTACTGATTAAATTATTCCACGGAGACTTAATGAAATAGCCAATGGACTGGGCTGAGATCACACTTGTTATCCCAACCTTTGGAATCAGTTACCTTTTTTTAAGTACAAGGTGACAAACGAGCAAGCGGCCAACATAATTTGCCAAAATAGCGGAGCGACCGCTGCCCATAGACTTCCATAGTTAAATATACGTTACGATCCATTGTTTACATTACATTTAGTTTTAAAAGAATTAATTTCGTTCAATAAGTAAACGGTATACATTAGTTGAAGTATGAGATAACAAAATATTTGCACCAATTTATACGTATTTTATTAACTTTTTTATCAACGCTAAGAAGGTTACAGGGTGTTCAATATTATCAAATACCATAACTATTTTATTAGTAGTAATATGAGTAATATTTTGCATCTACGTGTTGTGATTCATATATTGCAGTTTGAATTTCACGGTGATCCATCAAGGAACTCTTTATTACTTAGCAATAAAAAGTCCGTGGTCTTCGAGTGGTCCGGAGACGATCATAACTCGATATAAGATACGAGGGACCAATTAATGTGGGTCTTGTCTTAAGATTCTACCGACACTCCGATATTGATTAGTCGGGTACTGAGATAATTGGGCTATAGTTATTAATTAGTAAAGGTTAAAAGATTAGAACTGTACTGATATTTATTGAGGCATCAATAATTATTTATTCAAATAGACTGTAGAATTCGAACAAAATAATTCTTACGTAATCGTCCCCTAGTTTTTTATACGCGCTACTTAAATGTCACCTTTTTTTTAAGTTTGTTCTATATACTTTGCTCCTATATCTAAAACTAGCTGTTGCTCGCGACTTCGTGACATTAAAAAAATAATAAAAACAAAGTCTATTTTACTTACTTAACTTTAGCAACTAAAATTTAATTTCAGTAAATTGTTTCTGATAATGTGGTTATGCACCTAATCGTTAATTTATCGGTTTTATATATACTTGTTCTATTTTCCTATGTAATTGTGTGGTTAAGTTAGCTGTTCTGTATACTTATATAAATAAATATGTTACACTGATAACGTTGCTTGTAAATGGTGTAAAAAAAAATAAAATCGTCCCAGTAGTTTTTGATTTATTTCAATACATATAAAATAAAAATCTTTTCTCATTATAACATTATTATAGTTAAAACCATTTCTGCGTATTTATAAAACAGTAGCTTTATATAATTAATGTAACGATTTAAGTTCTTACTAAGTCAAAATCAACTGCATGTATTCGGTTCGGGCAAAAACCCTAACGATACGGTAACCTAATAGCCCCGCACGCGAGTTTGCGTCGCATCAATTTATTTTAAGTAAATTAAGCGCCGGGCTTTGAATTTGCATTCGATTTCCATAAGCCGGCGCTGCGTATCAGCTGACCATACGTCACTGTACCGAAGAGATACGAACCCTCAACGGATCGGTGATCGAACGAACGATTTAGCTATCAAGAGTGGATTATACGGAGTGATCCTTTTTCATTCATTTAAATTGATAAGTCTACTATTAATAATTCGAATTAATAATAAAAATAGTTTAAATCGGTGATGTGTAAGACATTTCAAATCTAGATTTAATATTTCTTTGTCTTTTTTTTTGAGTTTTAAAATCCAATTTTAATATTTCATACCGTATTATTAGTTTGTTTCGTGATTCAAAAGTGCGCACACACCGTTGATTAAACTATCGCACGACTGTTTAATTGCGCTTTGATTCCTATGAGCTTATATGGAGGTACGGACACTACTCGAATTTTAGTTGTGCAACTAAACAATCGACAATCGCAACATTGTGCGACAATTTAGTCAACAGTGTGCGCCCGCTCTAAAAGATTCCTTCATTATCTGTACGTAAGACGGGCCAGGTTTTTGCCGCGCGCCGTGATTTATCCAACGGAAATTGTCAGACAACTAATGGTTCTTTGTTTATTGATTTATATATTGCAATATTCGGTAGCGAGAAAGGTCGAAATAATGTTGGGATACGTTTTTTTTGGACCAAGTTGATTAAGCCACTGGGGAAGCAACCCGTCCGTATAAAATATGGCTTACACTAACACGCTTGAATACATTACGGGGGCACTTTTTAAATTGGCCCGACTATAATTATAGGTTCTTTGATGCGTGTAGATTATGGGCGGGCTAGCGAAAATTAAATGGGAGGATGTATAGAAACGAAATTGGATTATTGGACTTGATTAACATATGATCAGAGGAAATGAAGTAACTGTTAATACTCACACCTATAAATTTATTATTTCAGTGTTATTTAATAATAACGACTACTGAAAATATGCAGTATTATTAAATAGTTAAATAAACAGAAGTTTTAACAGATGAAACCTCTTTTACCATACTTCATACTGATACTTTTCATGCTAATATTATAAATGTGAAAGTTTAGATGGATGGATGTTAGACTTTGTAGCCTAAAGTTGGTATAAATGTAGAGGATAGCCTGGAAGAACACATAGGCTACTCACGTTTGTTTTTTTTTTAATTCCACGCGAACGGAAGTGCGGACGAAAGCTAGTTAAATCTAAATAACGTAGGTAATATTTAAATACTAGATAAGTAACAATAGTATTAAATCTATCATTACTAAAATACTAGTTATTACTAAAATACTAACTGTTGGTCGCAACTTTGTCTGCGTAAAATTGAAAAATAACCTATATCACTAACCGATCAATTACCTTTGTATCGGTGAAAGACTTTTAAAATCGGCCCAGTAGTTTTTGAGTTATTTGAATTCATACCAAAAATACAAAAATACAAATCTTTCCTTTTTAATATTAGTATAGAGTACAGATATACGTATCATTTAGTTTTAAGATTGACTATCAAAAAAAAAAAAAACTATAAAATAACAGGAATTAAAATCAAATACATTTTGTCTTCGTAACAAGTAACAGTTCTTTAAATGCTATAATATTGTCTAATTATCGTGCACTGGTTTTATAAAGAGGGAGGGTACCCGGTTATTATAATTCTATTTCATACTCCGATATTAATATTGAGAGCTCAAAAGTGGTTATAATTGGCCACAATCTAAATTCAGACTTAATTATTGTATAAAATATGAAAACTAGTTTCGCCCGCGACTCTGTCCGCGTGGAATTAAAAAAAAAAACAAAGTAGCCAATATGTTCTTCCAGACTATTCTCTACATCTATACAAAATTTCTTCGAAATCCGTTCAGCCATTTAGGCTACAAACTCTAACAAACATCCATCCATCTAAACATTCGCATTTATATTAGTATGATTTTGACATTGAACAATCACTGTTATCAATGAAGTAAGAACATACAAGATTTATTTCTATGAATGCTTGTTAGTCATATACGAGTACATTAACATGTTAAGCGAATGTTTGGCACCCATTTTGAAGTTACGGTTAAACGTGACAAGTTAATTTTTTTTTATATCGCAAGGTAACACACGTGCAAGCGGCCACCTGAATCCGCCAAAATGGTGAAGCGACCGCTGTCCATAGACATTCGCGAAGGTGATTGCGTTGCCTACCCTTGATAGACGAAGGATGAGCCGCACATAAAGAGGATATTTTCTTTTCCCATGCGTCTCCTCCACCATCACCTCCGGCATCACACTCATCAGACGAAATGCGGAATTGCACCCACTTCACCCCTGTCTTCTGTATGGTCGTGGTATTGCACCGGGCAAATCAATCCATTCGTGCGATGATGTTAAAGTGGGCTCTACCACTGTTAAAAAAAATAGAGATTTCAATAGAAACAAATCTATACTAGTGTTAAAAAGAGGAAATGAGAGTTTAAAAAGTGTTAATGTATTTTATATGTAAGAAATCTCATAAAGTACTGGAGCGAATTCAAAAAATTTTAAACCACAAGAAAGTTACATTAAGCTATGTTTAAGTACTATTATTAATTTTAATTCCACGCGAACGAAGTCGCGACCAAAAACTAGTTATTCATATATTGATTTTCAGTTACAGCATAATTACTCCTTTATCTATGTTTATTGTATTTTTATTACAGAACAGATTTTATATGCGTGCTTCCTAAGCTTTAGATACAATTTATGATAATGAGAATCGTTAGTCATTTACCGTATTCTTACTTACTGGGACACTTGTCATTTGTGTCCATCTAATGGTCATTACACGAACTACCGCAGATGCTCGGTAGTTCCACTTAAATACCGTCAAAATTGGTAGAAACATTTACTTTTAATGCTCTCTAATCTATGCCGCTATTGTCTAAGAATTTCTTTATTCATTTGGTTATTACTATTGTGGGTAATATTTGAATTTAGAACAGTTTTAAATACATATTCTTTGCGTAATAATTGTGTTTTGGGGAAAGAATTAAGAAATTTATCGCATGGATAATAATTGCGCCTAAAAAATCAGTATTCAAACTTTAGTTTGTACAGATTTTTGACCGACTTCCCAAAAGAAGGAGGTACTCAATTCGTCTGTATGTTTTTTTTATGTGTGTTACGGCATAACTCCGCCGCTAGTGGAACGATTTTGATAATTCTTTTCTTATCCGAAAGGTAATGCTTGCAGGTGCTTCCCAATTTTTTTGGTTGATTTTTAATACTAGTAGATTATGGGACAGTAGTACACAATGCGCTACCTACTAACTAAGGTTAAGGGCCTGTCTTTATTAATATTCTACCTTTTACAATTACATAATTAAACATTTCAAATATCTCTTTCTATTGTCGGTTTTGTTATATTACAAAACATTACTTTAAAATAAAAGAATGTTTAAAAATTTCAATTATCCTGTAGTAATGTTAAAAGTGCCGCATCATCTGAGCGGCTTCAACGGCAGTCGGTAGAACTTCTGGCCTGACCGCAACTGGTTTGTTCACCGCACGCGCATTATAAATTCATTTGCACGCTCTACGCATGATGTGCAATGTCATGACTTTGATTATATTGGATGTGATGATTATTAGGCGTTTTATTGTCTTCCAACATTGATTCTGTTTTGTTTTCTTTTTTCTGATCATTATCTCTGTGCAACATCACGAGCTGCTTTATTAAGCTTTACAATGGAATGTTGAATCGTTGTTATTTTGTCGATTTTTTAGTTCATGAATTTTAGATGGTGTTGTTATTAAATCTGATTTGTACATTATGCTTAAGGGACTCACTGTCGAATACTGAATTAGTGACACTTTGATAAATATATAAAGAAATAACAGTTTAGCAAAAAGAAGCTGTTAAACATTAAAATATCGGCTAAACATCGTTCAGATTGTTAAACGTAATTAAAAAAATAAAGCATTTGACGACAGTTAAATTTTGTATGAATAGAAAAAGCTGAAGTAAATTTATGATAAATAACTAAATGATTTTTTTTCTTCAACAGGAGAAGCCGCATAAATGCAATCTATGCTCCAAGTCTTTCCCGACGCCAGGAGACTTGAAGTCTCACATGTACGTGCACAGTGGATCCTGGCCCTATAAGTGTCACATCTGCTCCCGAGGATTCTCGAAGCATACCAATCTGAAAAACCATCTATTTTTACACACCGGTAAGTATTTCTTATAGGGAAATAACACACGAAATCTAATATTGTTAAAATCAGATGTTATTATAGTAGAATAAAACGTTTAATTCAATATTGTACAGGTAGAATCTATGATATATTATAAAGAGGAAAGATTTGTATGTTTGCATGCATAATTCAAAAACTACTGGGCCGATTATAAAAATTGTTTCACCCTTAGAAAGTTAATTTATCTTTAAGTAACATGGGCTAATGCTTTTTAGTATTTATTAATTTCACGCGGACGAAGTCGCGAGCAACAACTAGTTAATAATATATTTGATCTGAATTAAGAGAAAAAAATTAAATAATTAAATTTGAATTATCTGCACCCGATTCAGATTATTTTAATGAAGGAGAAATGCTTATGGTTTTTTAATTATTATTTTTTGTTGCAGCGAAACATCAACGAAACAGCGCTAGGGATGCTACCTGAAAACTTTTGAAGATGTCGCTTCGGTGTACATATGTATTTCCCGTCTTATGTATATAATGAACAGTATTTAATCATCTACGGTACGGTATATAAATACATACATTTACGTATGGTACAAATATTACTAACTAAGTTTGTAACATCTTGTTACTTTATAAATAAAAGTGTGATATTAGATTAAGTAGATTTAAGTGTTAAATTATTTTTATAAATATATAATTTAGAATAATATATTATTTGGAATAAACAATTAGTATTTACAATTGGGTTTTTTCACTTTAAATTAAAATAATAATTAAGAGCCAGGAAGTTATCTTTGTTGCAGTTTTTTTGGCTGAACGTCATAGAGCCTTGAACTGAAATATTTGTTCAGGATTTTTATGCACATAAAATTAATTTACCTTGTAATCACTATAGGGATAAGTTATTACAAAAGTGTTTGAAAAGGTTTTTATTGGTAAAGTTTTTAGTGTATTTAAATGGAAGAAATATTGTGTATAAATTTCGAGATGAATTATTAATTCGCTTTTTTTTACAATAATCGTAAAAATAAATATGTTGTACATAATCGGTAACTGTGTAAATATATATATTTTCAGCACCACATAGTAATTATGTGACAATTATGTTATTGTAATATGCTTACATTGTGTACGTATATTGTGATGGGTTCCGTCCAAATTAAGTTTATATACGAATTATTAACTTATAAAACTATTTATATTTCAATAAGCTTATTAAATATATTGATTATGATTCATAAGTATTCTTTTATTTACACATTGCCTACGAAACTTTCATGTCGATAATGAAAAAAGCTCATCTAAGTTATAAAAATTACAAATGGTAAGTAACATAAAGTTAAATCTTTAAGTAAAGAGACAGAAGGATGAAAATATGCAAAATAATACATGAATATATGCAAAATCTTACTAATTTCACTAATATTATAAATGCGAAAGTTAAGATAGATGGATGGATGTTTGTTAGAGTTTGTAGCCTAAACGGCTGAACGGATTTCGGTGAAATTTGGTATAGATGTAGAGGATAGTCTTGAAGAACACATAGGCTACTCACTTTTATTTTTTAATTCCACGCGGACGGAGTCGTGGGCAAAAGCTAGTAATATATTAATATACTAGTAACATGACCCTTTATAATTTCCAGACAAAATAGCTTTTATTTAACGTATATTTTCTTAAATATTTTTTATCTAGGTCCAGACTAACCTTATACACATTAAATTAACGCAAAACGTAATCATAAAAAATATTACATCAATTTACAAATGGCAGTAATTTAAATTATAACTAAAATAAAAATAATTAAATAAAGTCTTTCTAAAAGTCAACTTTTCAACATAAATCGAGAACACTGACAGGCCAATCACAATTTACCACTTGGAATATTTATAGAGAGCATTTTAAATATAGAAGCTACGTTCAAATACCGAGTAGGCGTCGCAACACGCGAGCCTCGTACTGATTTGCATAAAACAACTTCAGTTGGCGGTATTAAGTCTTAATTGTCGCTGCCGCGGTACAAGCGAGGTCCTGTGGGACGGGACACGCTGCCAGGACGATAAATGCTGCAGTAACATTTTATTTGCGCAGGTACCAACGGAAGGGCAGTAGTTATTAATGCCTTAGTAAAGCTCCAGTTCTAGTGAAGCTCCTGACTTACGGTCACATTACTCCGTGTCCTTGATCACTCGATAGTTAATATGGTTAGGATTTATTAAAGTTGTAAGTAGTTATTTTAATAACTTAATAAACATATATGGGTAGGCAACGCATCTGCAATCGTGGATGTTTATGGGCAGCAGTCGCTTTCCATTTAGATGGATTCCGTTGGCCACTTGCTCGTTTGCCAACTTGTATTATTAAAAAAAATTATATCTATGAGTCTTGACAGTTCATAATTTTTATGATTTTGTTAAAAACTTTAAATTGATTTTGAATTTGTTGTAAGATCTTTATGGATATTCTATTCTATTACTTTCAGTGCTAAATGCTGATGAAAAAACGGAATCTGAAAAGCGTTGAAGTCTTTTATATGAAGCGATTGAAGTCACTAACTTTTACATTCTGTATACTTTAATGTATTGTAACAACTTTCGACAACTAATATAAATCTATATTCACAAACTTTACTACTTTATTAAGTTACTCCTTCCACTCCGTTAACATATCTGTATGAAATAGTTAACCAATATAAATTACTTCATACTTTGGTCGAATACTCACAGATCAATAGAAAACCAAAGAACAATATTAGATACTGCTTAAACTTTCACTTGTGTCTGTACGTCTATAAATTACTAACGTTAAAATATAATTACCAATAATTTAACGATGATTAATGGACCCTAGTTGGTTGTTAGCAATGTTATATGATTGTATACATGATGTTCTCATTGAGTTATTTAGAACATAGATATATCCATATAATCTATAAGGAATGTGTAGCAAATAAATAGCAGTAAAGTATTTTTTAATAATCAATTTTAACTCATAAAAACAAAATGTAAACGTTAACTTTATTCTGTAGTCCAAGAATCCGGCCGTGCGGAATTAAAAAAAATCTGAATTAGTACCTTATACTCTTCCAGATTCTCTATGCTCTACATCTGTACTAAATTTCAGCAAAATCTGTTAAGCCGTTCTAGAATTACGTAGTAAGAAGGAGATTATTAAACTAAGATTATGTAGGACTTAAAACATTACCCAAACAAGCTTTATTTTGTGGGTCACATCTTGACAATTAATAAATTACATGTTTCCTTACATCGATTATGATTTGGGTGGTCTTATTTGGACCACCTAAACGCTTCACAAAAGTACTTTCATTAGTCATTCAATTCATCAAGATGTCTAATTGAGTTGTTCGTTCTGAACTGAACTATTCACGATAATGTAATACATCAGTGGCCTACCATCTTTAAATCTTTAACACAAAGGTATAGTAGATGAATAGAGTGGGCGAGAGACAAAGAGTAACACAGACTTATATGATATCATGAGTTCACAGAGTGGGCATTAGTAAGTAAAGGAATGAATTTTGAATTTCTTTTGAACAAGTGTTAAATAATAATTATACAAAGATCAGTTCACGATTATCCCTAATTGGCATAATTTCGACAACATCCGGTTCGCGTAAGTATTCAAACTTCAATTCAACTTCTAAGAAAGGTTCTCTAAGTAGAAAATAATACGAAACTAATCATAATGAAAATTATAAGAAAGTAACATCAGTCGAAATAATGGACTTAAGTATGAAGCTATAAACAATCTCCTATTGAAATAATAAGCAAGTGCATGTTTATGAAACAATGCAATTTATAAAGCACAGCCGATGTAATTCTTTCTACATTCCCGTTGTATTTTTTGCACTTATCGGACAATCAGAAAAGTATTGCATTCACAATTCAAACTGCGATTACAAAAAGCTCGATTAAACCAACAATTTAGATCGGCGCAGGCGCACAATGCCATAGATCGCGCCA
>NW_013525046.1:2097300-2169337 GCF_000836215.1 Papilio polytes | reverse complement strand
GGAGTAAAAAAAATGTAATAAAGGCCAAACAAAATAGACGAGTTGTTTGGATCAATATGGAGTGTTGTTCGAAACAAAATGCTTTGTCATAGGGCGTAATCGAGGCGGGACGGTGGCGCCTTTGTGAAGGCTCCGTCATCGGCTTTTTGTAACGCTATCTGATGAGTAGTGCTCCCATTTTACAGACAAAAAACATATCGGTCGCACGTCTGTGCGCCGACACAATCGCTCACACAGCTCGTTGCCCTGTCGGCTATTAAAATAGTCTTTATAGTGGATCATCTGAACGAGGATATCGTGTTTGATATTTAAATAGAGTCCGCGCTTAGAAAGTGACGTCGGCGGACAATGAAAGTTACAGGTAATTGCGGTCTACTATAATTTAGTATGCAACTTGGTTTTATTTAACTAGATATTTATCGTGTATTTCGAAATTATACTAGCATCATTTGTTACTAGAGAAAGGGAAAATTTTCGGTAAATTTACTCAGAGGATAGAATACATTTTAATTGACATAAATCGATTTCTAGGCGTGAATTACAGTGTACTAGTGGTCGACAATATAAAAATCAAAGTGTTAATTAACAAGCACGCCAGCGTTTGTGATTTAGTTACTGTCGATTCTCGCGTTCGACTCGGCTCCTTAATAATATCGATTAAACTTACGATCGCTGCTTGAATTAATCGATAATTGTTCATAAATCATCGATGTTCGATTTGCACAAAGCTCTATCGGGGTGCGAAGAGTTAATTTATCGTTTGAGTATAATACTGTGGGATGGCGTGCCTCGCGTGCATAACTCCGGGGAAGGTGCAATCCGTGTTTATGGTCCTCGATTCTCGACTCCGGGACGTTGGTAGGACTTTGTAATTGTCGGAGTTGTTATATGGAGGCTAAAGACTGCGATTTAGGGGTTACGAAAAGAGACAGACATTTTCTTATATTGTGTTTCTATGTATTGTTTTTGAGTGCAGTCCGATTGTCAATGTTAAGAAAATTGTAAGAGTATGTGTAACCAAATCATCCTATTCATTATCATCAGATCATTATATGTCCCACTGAGGAGCTCGACGCCTACCCTAAGCTAGGGGTCACTAGACCTTAGTCAATCACGCTGGCCCATTGCGTGTCGGTTGACTTCACACATATCTTTAAACTTCTAAATCGATATGTGCAGGTTGCATCGTGATGTTTTGCTTCACCGTAAGAACATCGAGTAAATTATGTACATATGAAATTCGAAATTTGAAAATCGGATTGGTACAGCGAACCCAGGACCTGTAGATTGTCAAGTCAAGTATTTAAACCCCTGAGCCAACGATCCTCTATTACATGTAATAATACAATTCAAAACTAAATCGTACTACTAAAGATATCTAATACAATACGGTTGCAATATAAGCAAAGCGTAAAATAAAAAATAAACGTAAAGTCAATATTTGTTTCAAATCAAAATGGTCGATACGCAATGTAATCACATCTTTCTGGATCATTGGAACCACAGACAAATATAGCGAGGTGTAATTTTACACGAAGCTTGTGCAAAAACCACCATGATTGGCTATCACCGCACGGCTGCTCGTACGTTTGTGCTGATTTTGAATTAGGGCTGTCAATGGTTAACTTCCGTGATAAGTGAAAACTGCAAAATATATTGGGGAGTTTTAAAAAAGCAACAAAACCGCGTCAAGTTAGTTCTACTAGTTGTTTGTGCTGAAATATGTCTATCAAAGAAAATAGTTGGTTTGTCAAAAAATTAACATATACTTTGAATAAATGTAACAACTTAGTATGAAACAGTTATTTTATTGTTATTTTATTGACCGAAATTATTACAAAATAGTATTATTTATTACAGCATATCCGATTTCCATTGCTATAATTGCAGCTAAAAACATAATTTCAAAATTCGTACAACCCTAATAAATACCAGCAAAGCACTTTGAACTAGTCTAAATAAGGCACGTGGCGGTAGAGCAATTTTACTGCAATCTAATACAATTTCATATTTACAACAAATGTATCTTTGTTTTTATCACGCTAAGGTTCATTTTGATTTATCACTTCAATTTAATTACATTACACAGCAGATGCAGTGAGCTCACGTTCAAATTTTATTTGTTTTAGTGTCGATGATTTTGTATGATATTTGTTTTCATAGTTATCTGTTGTAGAACAATCTAGATCGGAATTATTTTAAATTCCATATAAGATGATTGGTGCCCTATAATTTTCCATTCATCACCACAATTCTTATACCAATTACGTAACGGTCAAATACATGACATTTATAGGTTAATTGTATAGAAATTAACGCTGTTTTTATTCCCTACGCACAAGGAGTTAAATTATTAACATGATTTTGATAGAACAAGAATTCCTTCATTCATTAATAGAAAAAGGACATTTAAATTGAAACGATGCAAAAAAAATTCAAATCTTCACATATACAGCCAACACGAACACATATAAGCGAGCACTTATCTAGAAACGGCCGGCAAGTCTAATCGTGGCATCGTAATGTCAAACGCATAAAGGAAGCGAGGACCGTTGGGGCAGGTGCGTATTCACCTGTTGTCCGCATCCCCTCGCCCAGCGCCCGGACAGGCCCGCCGACCGTTAATTCGGGACCCGTTGGTATGACGTAACATATGATTAAATCAATGAAGGTTGAAAAAATTGTGACACAAATTAAACCCCTTAAATAAAGTTTGTAACCACTTCGGAGTACTGTGATTTTATTAAGTGATTTGACTATGGCCTAGTAGCTCTAACTAAGGGTAGGCTCCGAGCCCTTTAGTGGGGATATATATTGAGCTGGTGATGACAACGTAACACTGTCGGTGCGGGATTAAAAAAGTATCCAAAACTACTCAGTATGCTTTGTGTTCATCAAGACTATATTTTACGTCTGTTCCAAATTTCATCGCAATCTGTTCATCAACACCTTCATCATTCATCTGAACTCTTTGACTATGAATCCATGTATCCTATTAAAAACAAATTTCTGTTTTACCTATCATTATCTATAACGAAGCTTATCAACAGTACAGACGCTGTCTATTTAACATTTACTTCGTAAAGATAACTAATTATTTTCATGTCTAACGAAAGTAATGAGCATTTCTCGAATTGTTGATTGCGATCTATTTTGCTTGACAATTCCGATGGAATTTATCATCAGCATATCAATAAATTCTCGCCTGTCCACCTACCACCTGCACCTGCGTAGAATTGTCTATTCAAAGAAATTAGCAATATATCTTCTAGGAAATTTTTAATGATACAATTTCTTAAACAATGTCTATTAGTCATCATCCCCTTCCTCCTTATTCTACTCCTGTAGGGTCGGCGCAGCACATAACTCTATCATACATCATCTCAGTCATCATTCCCTTTTTGATTATGTCACCTTTCACGCAATCCATCCATCTCTTTCTATGTCGACCTCTATCAGTGTACACTTCCACACTTATAACTAACGTTCTCCTTATTACATGCGATTAATCCCTCCTCATAACATATATGAGTGTGGTATAAAAAATAAACAGAGTACAGCATATCTTTGTACTGATGATCAGAAAATTGGTAAGTATATTCAATTTTCCTTGAAGGTATATCCCTATTAGTTTGGAGAGCATAATGAAGCGATAGTGGAGAGTGCTAACCACACAGCGGCGAGGTCGGCAGACAGGTGCACGCCGCACGCGTCGACCGTTACCAGTAGAAAGTACGCGACCGCGCAAGCATGCGAACAGAGTGACCACGCTGCTAACAATAGTCGGATAAAAGTATACCTTTATGAATAACTAGTTGTTGCTCGTAAATCCGTCGGCATGATGTTAAAAAATGTAGCCTATGTTACTCACAGATAGATTATCTTTCGAACCATGAGAGAATTTTTGATATCGACACAAAAGTTTTTACGTTATTTCAACACAAACAAAAATACAAATCTTTCCTCTTTATAACATTAAAGTAAAAGTATAAAGTATAGTCGACTACAATATTCACACATAATTGAACTCCTCAATGTACTGGATAGATAGATAGTCTCGTGTTGTGATAAAAATTTTAATCTTAATATTTCAAGAATAGTGTTATTTGCAAATACTACTTCATCTTGAAGTGATGATAAAAGCAACACCTTAGTTAACATCGCTCATAATCACAGTTGAAGAATTAGAACACGAGTAGTGAGGTAAACGAACTATCAGATGTCCTGTTGAAAGTTACTATTAAATAAAATACAAAGTCTATGTTTAAACGGAGTTAGTGGTCATAAGAACAGCTTACTGCACACAAGTGTGATTAATGTCGGGAGGAAATTTGACGGCTGCTGTTGTTTTATCTACTTTACTGCACGCCTTCGCTTTTTTTGTCCGCGCTGCACGAATGTGGAGCAGTTGTTAATGTCTTAGAAAAATTATTTAGACGTTGGCTTTCGGTGCGGGCTTAATAAATGTAGTCGACTTATACATACTTAATTTTAGACCTATGTTATCTATACTTCTATACTATTATAATAAAGCGTAAACACACACTTCTTTGTTGCCTAAGATGTCAGCAATCACAGCATATTTTTGAATAAATCTTTTTTTTAATACGAAGCCCTACACTTACGTCACGCTTTAGGCTATATATTTTCACGCCATTAAATTTAGGGGGTTAATCTATACTATTACAATAAAGCGCAAATACACACTTCTTTGTTGCCTAAAATGTCAGCAATCACAGCATATTTTTGGATAAATCTTTTTTTATAAAAAGCCCTACACTTACGTCACGCTTTACTATATTTTCACGCCATTAAACTTAGGGGGTAAATATTTTGGATAAAAATCATAATGTGCGAAAGAGACCATAAGTTGCTGCCAACATCAAGAAAGTAAGATTGCCAAGGTTTATCATGTCATGACATTTTGCAATTGATAATTTGACACATGTAAACAATAAAATAAAATTTTCATAATTTCTTCATACGGATGAAGCCGCAACGGAACAGCTAGTCTAAAAAAATGAAACACACTTAAACATTTGGAAACGAGGTAATTATCGTAATTTACAATGTAAAAGCTCCATTTGTAGATTGCGATAAAAAGCCGCGGCTTGAAAAAAAATTAATTCATATTTAAAAAAAAAATCGATATTCCGTTTAAGAAAGCGATAAATAACAACCATTATTATGTTAATGTAAACATTATTAACACGTTTTAGATAAAATAAAACTAATTTATTCATATTAATTATAAATTTGCATTAAATGTTGTGTCTCATGTTTACATTATTAAAACATGCGAGCGAAATTTTTTAACACACACACTCTAACAAACATCCATCCGTCCATCTAAACTTTTGCATTTTGTAATATTGTTATATGATTAATATAAAAGTACATTTAAATATTGAAATGTGACATTTAATTCTACTACGGAATAGGCAGTAAATGAGAAAAAAAAACATTAACATTGATAAGTAATTCAAAAATTTTCCACTTCATCGATAGCATTATTTCGTTTGACGTTTGTAATTTGTTCTCATTAAACTGGACCATAGAGCATAGAATTAAATCGCCATTTTTTGTTTATAGTAACAACATGGTAATCGTATCGTATATTGAAATGTCTTTTGTATTTCAGTGAAGAGCTCACCATAGTATTCTCCTATGAAGTAAGATGTATAAGACCGGGAATACACATGATTGGTATGTAATACCATGATATTTAATTCTGTGATATCTAAGTGCACGAATAGGGAGTGAGGAAACGAGGTATGAATTAAAACTGAGACGTTTCGCCTTTTACGAACTCGTTGATATTTTATTTGCATATATGAATGCACTGTAGCTTTCAATAACATTTGGTTACCTCCCTTGTTATTTTCATAACTATATTAGAAAGTAATTAATTACACAACTTAAAGGATTTATTCAACGATCGTTTATAACAGCTGTAGTTTATTTTAATAGACTAACGATTTAAAAATATTTTACATTACACGATATGAGGGTTGTAGAAATGGCTCGCGTGGTCGCGGCAGGTGAAACATCAGACCCATGGCTTTGTTCCTTCAAATGTCAGACCAATTAATACCCTTAGATCTAATGATGCAAGAACGTTATGTATCAAAGATGAAAAGGTGGAGACATTAAAAAAGTTTTGTCTTTTTTGAAATTTTTCTCACAAAAAGATTTATCACGAACATACTCTCTTGAAAGTCTTTTGCACTAGTGTGGATTTCTTCGATTACAGATATTACATTTTTTATCCTACAACTTATATATTTTTTTAGTAGTATTTTTTCCATAAATTTACTAAGTCAAATGTCTTTTTAAACGTAAAATTCAAAGACAGCGCATTTATAGTTTCCATATTACTTCTAATAAATAAAATATTTTATTACATACTGGATCCCTCTAGACTTTTATTAGAAAAAAAAAACATAAGAAAGTGTTTTACACCTGCATACATTACGGTACACTCGTTCCTAGATGACATTTATCGTAAGCATAAGCGATCTTGCAAACGAGCCAGATGAAAGAAAGGGCATGCATTAGGGGCAAACCACTTAGACTAAAACTTTATAAAGAAGTAGCCAAGAACAGGTATCTCCTGCTGTTGAATAATGTAATTTAGCTATTTTTTATTAATACATTTATAGCAACTTATCTATAAAACAGCTGTGAATTTAATAGAAATGAAATATGAATTTTTTTTTTTATAAATGGATATAAATGGCCACGTTTTTATTTGACTACTTTTAAAGAAATTAACTCCTCACAAGCCTTGAATCAATCATTTGTAGACATCGAAATATACTATTGTTAGATGAAAACACCTCAGGATGGCAACACCGCATGTTGTCAGCACTACATTTAGATGACAACACGAGTACGCGTGTGCATAAAAGCTAGAATCCTACTCAGTCTCGTCCACTTCGCCTAAGGTTTTAGAGACAATAGTGTCGTTACTCAGCCCGTGTGTGTGTCGTTACTCTGTTTGTGTTGTTACTCTGCTCGGTTGTATACTTCCAGATTTTATTCTTAATTTTGGTTAATATTTGGTTTTTGTAATTTTCCCACTTGTATTAAAATTATTGTTAAAAGTAACCAGCGTTTCATTTATATCACTATTATACAATGCACTCTATTAATTAAAAGGGTTATAAAAAATAAAAACACGGCGTTATCCATTTTTAAACATAGAAAAATATTGAAAAATATGAGAAGAATATTTTTAAGTCAATGTTTTTGTTGGTGACTTTGGATGACAGTATAGGAAAGTGAGCGATGATCCCAACAAAAGTGTCATCGAGCTGTGACCACGACGTCATTGGCAATGGAAACACGAGTCACTACTTTTTTACTCTGTGGCAATTACACCGCTCGTGCTAGCTCCACGAAATTCCTGTTCGTCACCGTTCACTAGATAAATTGATATCGGATTCCGTATAACTGGGTTTATTTTAAAATGATTAATTATACGTGTTTAATCAACTAACATAAAAGCTTGCTAACATAAGCGTATCTTGACACATTTATGTGTTTGAGGCTAAAAATTCAAATAAAGAATTCGCAGACGTCTCAAATTTTCCAGAGCTAATACTCTCTATTCCGCACGCAGTTTAAATCGTCAGATGTAAGTTATACATTTTCATAATAATATATGTTATTGATCTGGCATGTTAAGCTCCTTATATTTTATTTAAATTTTGAAGTAGCTAAACTCATAGTAGACAGCAGCTGCATATTACTAGCAATAAAAACGTCAACATCATACTGAACCCTTCAGAGGCGTCACCTTTTTGTTAATACAAAATTAGAGCAAGGTGCGATGGACCGCGGCGAATCAGACCACGCGACACCGTGACGATCGGGGTGCGCGCATGCTCCGATAGACACGATTATATAACCCAATAACATTACAAAAACTATCAACCACCAATCCATTGCTACTACAACTCGCTCATCAAATTCATAACATTAACGTAACCCGCAATGGATTGAAGCTAATCTGTATAATCAAGTTTACATAGATCAAGCGAGTATAGTGGTAAATGTCTGAGATCGGAAAAACATTAAAAAATTGTCGTTAAGAGCGTCAAAGGTTGGAAATAGAATAAGGCACGTTGAAAGATCGTGAGGAGTGATTAATAAGGTATTGTTACAAAAGTTAGATCGATTCAAAGTAAAAAAAAAACTCTATTTTGAGTAATTTTACTAACTTTTTATCAAGTTTCATAGTAGACATTTCATATACACCTATGTTAAGTAATAATAATCCATATCATAAATTAACGACATATAAATTTCTATACAATTGATACAACAATCTTGACAGTAGAAAAAAAAAACAAATATATTTTCATAAACTACTTTATTTTTATGTTTTCTTTAAAATAAAATAAATATGATTTGTATCTTTTGGTAATGGTAAATATCAATCTAACAATGTAACTTACATCTACGTTTAGTCGATAACCACTGATACTTCCACCTTTGCCCAACTTTAGGCCCTTTGCCATCCCAGCCTCTTTCTTATAAGAAAAGTATGGGAAGGAAACCTGGAATTGACGCTGGAAGAGTAGCATAGGAAGGGGAAATATCCTATTTATGTGCGTTTCCTCCGTCGATTAAGGGTAGGCAACGCATCCGCTATCGCGTATGTCGATGGACAGCGGTCGTATCGCCATTTTGGCAAAAAGAGATTTTAAAGACAGAAGCCTAGACGAAAATGGGTACATGAAAACTTTGCAACATTACCCTAAAGCATATGCAAATATTTAACGATATTATATAGATGTGTGGTGAATCTAATAGTATATTAAACATTTTATTCATTTATTCAAGCGATATACGCATATAT
The DNA here is from genome assembly GCF_000836215.1 of Papilio polytes. Lineage (NCBI taxonomy): Eukaryota > Metazoa > Arthropoda > Insecta > Lepidoptera > Papilionidae > Papilio > Papilio polytes. The sequence continues at coordinate 2,160,471 of NW_013525046.1, read as the reverse complement.
TATTTAAAATTAAATCAAGCTATAGCACGTGGCAAAAGATGTTAGAGAATTTTTTGTTAGCAATATGTATGATGTCATAAAACTGTCACCTGCTTTACGCAGCTGCTTTTACGTAAGCGGGATGCTCATATGAATTGTAATAAAATATAACGTATAATATATTTATTATTTTATGAAATGTTAAGTATCTATTTTCATTTCCAATGTTATATGTAACTAAGAGCAGGCGCACACCTTTGATTAAACTATCGCACGCTGTTGTGCGATTGTCGATTGTTTCGCAGCCTATTCAACTGTTTAGTTGCATAACTAAAAATCGAGTAGTGTGCACATCTCCAGTTCATAGGAATCAAAGCGAGACTGAACTGTTATGCGATAGTATAGTTTCAGATGTACACACGCATTAAATATGGTTAAACCAACTGTTTTCTTACTGAGAAACAGACCAAAGGATCGACTGAGGAGATGTAAGCAAGTTGGTAGTGGTTAACAAACGAAGGGTCACAGATTAAAAATCGTAATACCACAAACTTTTTTAATAGGACCAGCAAAATACAGATATCTTATAATTCTCAATTATAAGATAAAAATACATCAAGAGACAGCGTAATAATTAACATTCGATAAAAAAATACGAAGTATCCTACGATTTGAAGTCGATGAAATAAAAATAACATTGAATAATCAATAGGGGCCTTATGCTCCATTGGCCATGTGTCGCGCATATGTTCCCGCCATAATTATACATACATATTCATAACAATCAGGTAATTTTTACCTATAACACCTTTTGTGGTGTTTTTTAGTCCACCCTTTCACGTGTCTTAGTCAGAATGGTAGCCGTCTGACGTCAATTAGAGACAATGTGGGTTGAGTAAGATGGATTAGAATGTTAGTAACATCGTGGAATTATGGACAAAGGGATGAATTGATAGATTATGGATTATGCGTATTGAAAGCTACAAGCAATTTGTAAATCACTTCTTTCCTTCTAGTATATAAATCGAAGGATGATTTTTTTGTAAGCATGTTGATATTTTATCTCTCAGCGTTAGATAGAATAAATCGAGCCATTCTTAATTGCCAGTATTTATTAGTACGATATTCCAAACAATATATTATCAATCATTTCAAGGAAATATGTTTAAACATTATTCCAAAATATTTATTGATCCCCAAAACACAATGTGATAGATACTTTTTATTTAACTGTGCAGGAAATTATATCTCTTTAGCAAATAATAAAAACGAAAAATCTTTTACTTCTGTCTGCTACCAACGCAATCCTTTTTACTATGATATTTTACTTTTTGCGGTAAGGAGATCTAGTCGCAATTCATTTCTGGCTTGTTACCCAGTTTGTAATAACTCGTTCTTACGATGAAGCAATGTATGCTATATTAACCTTTTATCGTTATAGTAGAAGATCCCAGTATCCAGAAGAAGGTTGTTCTCGATGCAGTAAATCATGAGCTCGTGTGAACCGGCCACGCCTGTCGAATGATATAGCTCAGGCAATCAGTAGATAATAATTATTTTATTAATATGCAACACCTTTTCGCTTGAACAACATCGTTGATTTAGTGCTTTTATTAATAATAATTGTTAAAATGTTCTTCAATGTTAATCCTTTCTAATTTCTAGAGAACTTCATTCCAAGTTGTTAGAAGTCAAGAATAATAGAGGATGAAATGTCACCCGAAGAATTTGATAAAACTCTACGTATAGGCAAATGATTAATAATTAAAGCGCCATCTAGTGTTATTCAAACAAAACTCTTAATTTCAACTCAAAGAAAATGCATTGCTACATTTTCCGACCTTTTCATCAAAAGATGGCTGTAGCAATAATATACCTAAGGTTAAGGACGATTAAATAAAGGTCTTTCCATCCATTTCGTATCCACTAAGAGGACCGGTAAGCGTCAGAAATTAATTTCCAATCGCCTTTCTCGGACGGATCAGTGGGCGTTAAAATTAAATTGAAACTACGTCAAACACGAGAGCCAAAGTTAACGTCATTACGGTGATCGATATCTGGTAACGCTAAGTTTAATTATGGAAGCTCTGCGCCTACGCGGTCCAGACCGGGCCTATAAGCCGCTCTGGTTATCAAAGCGGTGGCCGTATATAATGATTTATCGTCCCATACTATGTATCTTAGCTTCGAATAAAGAAAATTATAGACGCAGCGCCACGCCGACGTCGGTGATTATTGGGCATTACTATTTTGACGTTTTAAGACTTAATCAGATGACTGCGAGGTTACTTTCGCTCCGGTTGACATGTCGACGCTGAAGCAAGTGTCTTTCCTGTGTGGATCTATTGCAATTCTTTAGTATTGACGACGAAGAGTCAGTCGCTTTAATAATTCTTCTTATTATTTTTCTGAACCCTCATTTTTGGTTTTCCAGAATAGGCTTAACCAAAGCATGTAACTTCCAATCTTTGATTATTCTGGAGTTTACAGCAGAATGGTATTTAACATCGATTTTTCACTTACAAGTTAACTCATCTTGTATTCTTATGTTCTTGATTTTTTAAATACTGAAAAGGTGTTTATGAATTTTTATGACATGCTCTATGGAAATTTTTATCACCATTAAATTTGTACGCTTCATTCGAAACATTACCGATATCTTTTAAATCAATCGATATTTTAAATTATCAGTTTATTTCTTCAAATTTCATAAATCATATAAAACAATTAACAGCGAAGTTTTATTCATCGTGCACCATTACATTTTCCTCACGAACGATCGTCAAAATGGCTAATTGAAAGGAACGATCAATCTGGTTTCATTAAAAGAAATTAATGCGTGAAATCTAGTTTATTATTAATCAAACTATATCAAAGGAAACGCCGGTAGTAGGTGTGCGCAGTAATAAAATACTCAAATATTTTCTATCAATGTTCATAAAAATTCAAATCGAATAGACATTTAATTGAAACTGAATGAGATTGTATGATGTAAAGCAAATAAAATAATTTTATGTTACGATTAGGGCCTTCAAGAAAAGAACATACAATTCCCTTAAAGGCTGACTAACGCATATGCGGTATGTCTAATGTTGCTGATGTCCATGGACATCGGAACAATAATTATTAGGCTATCATTCAACAAAAAAGCATTTTCTGCGACTTGTCGACCAGAAATTGTGACCCACAGTTAGGAACCACAAAAACTAATATATTTATACTTTTCATGCTTTGGTACTGAGACTGAGAACTTGCTGAATCCCAGATGCTAGGGGTGGCATAATACGACTGCTGCCTTGCTTTACGCCAGAACTTTTTTAAAAATAAAGAACAAGTAAATTTGCGATCATAAATTCGTTGGACGAAAATTGCTAATTACGTATTATTCTGTACGTAATGTGACATCACTTTATTAGAGTTCTACGAGTATAAGCGTATTTAATGACTTCATAACAGCATAAGTGCGGTCGTCTACCGTTGACAGTGGAATATCGTAAACAACTGACGTTGTTTTACAAACAGTCTCGAACTTATTTCTCCATATGGATGGGAGTGGTGGTCACAATAACGTAGAAGCTCACCTGCTAGTCGGTTAAACGCGGGCTCAAGCAATAAGTGATCGCGGGTTATTTTTTAGAAAAGTCAAAATTCAATAGAAGCTTTTGCTCGCGATTTGTCCGCGCAGAATTAAGTAAAATTAGTGAAAAACGTAGGTTAATCAGTGATAACAACTTTTAAAAGGGGATAGAATTTTTGAAATCGGGGAAAAGTATAAATCTTTTCTCTAGTATAGTTTTTTCTTTCACGTCCGGGAATTAGTCACAGCATTGATTGCTATTGCAATTTACAAGCTGCACCATGTGTGTATTGTTATATATCATGTTAATTATCAGTCTGACATCAAGCTTGTAACTTGGACCACACGGCAGCCCGCAGGCAAAGAGCACCTGAGCTGATGTATTGCCGCAACGGTACTGCGGGCCAAATTGTTACTTGCTTCAAAGTTTTACGTAAAAATACCTGGTGTGTAATTTAGAGACGTTACGCGACTATTTTGGATGTCTAATAGCTTGTACGTGAATATGTTTTGTTCATTAAAACCATTGACAATAAAGTTCATTTAACTCTTTAGTGATTGTGTTATGTAACTATTACCTAAGTATTTTGTTATTTGGAAATTGTAAGATAATATGAAATTAAACAACTGTATCTGAGGATATCTATGTTGTAATAGAGTATAGCAAAACGCGTTAATAATACCATTTCGAAATTTCTAAACTTCACTTATAGTTACCTAAGTTTCCATATTAAAATTTAGATTTAGAATAGAGTAAACTAAAATTTATTTCGTTCCTTTCACATTGCATTTGCCGGTGGGTTATTTATGAAATAAAAACGGTAATAAAATAGTTGCCGAAATCAGCTCCGAGCTATTACGGTAACCCGGCAATATGGAGATACGATTTTTTTATTCACAATGAATAGTTATTACAAATAGATGAAAGGCAATATGTACCGATAGCACGCGCTCTGAAGACAAACTACGAATTATTTCGGAATGTTAGAGCGGACGCACACTTTTGACTAAACTATCGCACATGGAAATGCGATTGTCGATTGTTGCGCAGCCAATTCAACTGTTTAGTTACACAATAAAAATCGAGTAATTTACGCATCTCCGGATAAGCTCATAAGAATCAAAGCACGACTAAACAGTCGTGCGATAGTTTTGTCAAATGTGTGCACATATTCTTAAACGGCACAGTACTATCATTTGTAAATAATATAATGATTAATATTGACCACCGCCGGGTTGTTAACTATTACAAGTAGATATTAGATGTATTCGTCTAACTACTTCTTAGTATTTTGGCCAATTACATTATCTAACTGCTAATACCAGACAGAATAAAATGACTATAAAAATCGCTTTTGTTTTCAACTAATTTTATGTGAACTTTTTTTCAAACTAGCTTTCGATCACGACTCCATCCGTGTGAAATTAAAAAAAAATAAGTAGCCTATATGTTCTTCTAGACTATATCTATCTATATCTATGCCGTCCGTTTACTCATTTAGGCTACACATTCAAACAAACAACCATCCATTTATCTAAACTTTCGCATTTATTATGTTAGTAAGGTTGTTCACTTTAAAATACAAGTAATTTAATTATTGTAACGATATCTATCTATTTATGGAAAAGGGTCAAAACAATTTTAAGATCAACTTCGACTGTTCAAAGCCATTTTCCATATAATATTTCAATAATAATAATAAACATTTAATCAGTTCCAAAACACAGTGCAACATAATGCACTTGAACAAAAAAAAATACAAACGAGAATAAAGAAAACTAACTATAAATAATCAAAACTAATGAAAGTAGTAAATTGAAGAAAAAGAAAACGAAATATACAGACATTTTAACAATGCTTTGCAATGCAGAACTGATAGGGCCTTTGCTCAGCTATATGTTTTGTACCCTAGGGGTAAAAACGCTGATGTTCTGCAAAAGCCTTTACATCCTCCGTACGTCAGTTACAGCAGTTAAATTATTGAAAAGTAAGAAATTAACTGAATGTAAATATTTTCTAATGGTAACATTTAATATTCTCGTTGGAAACCATCATCGCCGGAGGTATACCATTTACTAAAGCAAAGCAAGTAAAGACATTTATACGTATGATTAACAGCTTTTAAGTTTGATGGATTATAACTCACTGGCATTGAACACAGCTCAATTGTACCGTAACTTTAAAATCAAGATGAAGACCTCATGCTTCGGAGAAATCTCGATCGGCTTTTGTCTAACTTGATCTATCAAAACGTGGCTAAAGGTACATTAATAAATTACCGCCCCGAGCTACAAAACGACCGGACGTCGGATCATACTTCCAATTAACACACCCTATTTCCAACTTTATTCCAATGTGTTAAGATTGGGAATACTTTAAGCAATACTGTAGTTTGCATTCACGAATTTCATTAACCGAAACTTAGGTAGTTTTCGATTACTTTAATAGCATCAACAATTTTTCCCGAGGCGATAAGTCGTTGGAACATCTATTAAACGCTTCCCTTAATCTTCATCAAAAAGGTTTCCCATATCATAATGGGAAATATGATGTCAATTTTGTCAAGTCTTCGTCATTTCATTAGCCGTGAAAATTACGTATGAATTTTGTGTAAATCATAAAATTGGATACGAAAAGTATAAGAACATATTTCTTCTCCGTTTACATTTTTATTTTTATGTTCTCTGGATTTTTATCCGAAATAGTGGAGTAATAAAGAAGGTGGAATGCTCAACTACATTTTCAATCTTACCAACGAAATGGCACTTATCAAAAAAATATATGAAACTCAATAATCGTTTAAGTTTCAAATAAATGACGATCGTCGCTGTCATCAAAAATCAAGCTGAAATCTCGTTTTTGTTTTGTTTTAAAGTACTCGAAAAAGTTCTCACAATTTCAACTAGCTATTTAAGCTTTGTAGCTAAAACATAAAAAGCTAGTGACATTAAAAAAGCTTTTAGGTAGTTTTACGACTACTCATAGCGATCGGCTACCGTTCGTCATTCGACAATAATTATATTTTATGATCAATTAGACACCGTTGTTTTGACTTGAATTTCCCATCAACCAGGTATTCGTCAATTCGGCTCGATTTTGATTAGTTTTACTGCGCCATTTCATAAACAAGGGTCCCGAAAGTGATTTCTTAGGGTGACCATGTTTTCTCAAAGTATGCAAATCTGTTTTTATTACTTTTATTCATACTTGTGTATGATTTACTTTTAGAAAACAAATGCTACTATCATCTTTTTTATGCATTTACTGAAATTGGATAAAGCAGAGTAACTTTATTGGAATTGCATACATGAAAATAGGTAGATTTTCCAGGACAGTCAGATAAATAGATAGTAGTTTTTAAATATCCATGTCATTAACATTTTCGCTTTGCTTGTTTATTATAAACATTGTTTCAAGTAGGCGTAGAAAACTCATGGCCATAATTCAATGTACTTATAGTACAGTCGGGACCCTGTGTTTATTCAGTTAATTGGTTGTAAATCGAAGGTAGACTGTTCAAAATGGCCGGCTACGATTTTGTGTAGTAAAACTCATAAACCTCCCTTCTTGTACCTTGTCGGTTAATGGCTTCATGATAAGGCCGTTTATGGTCTAATTGGAGTCACAAATGTTGCTCTGAAATCTTTTCTTGTCTCAATCATTATTTTAAACGCCGATTATATTATGGATTAGACAAAGAATTCCTTTTCTTTAAATAAATATTTATTTCTTTGTAAATAATCAATATATATGGGTCAGTGGGAGGTCTTTTGCAATTAACAGTATGGTGTAAAACCTCTTTGGTAAAGTTAAGACCAGTTTGTCTGATATCAGCAATTCCCTTTGATATCACAATACGTAATTAGTCAACAAGCATCAGTTACCTTCTAAAAACAAAAATCAGAACTGGGTTCATCAAGGTTTTTATTACAAATGATAGCAATCAAAGTGCTTGAGATAAAAATAAATTGCTATCATCGCAAGCGCCGCCAGGTCATATTGCAACTATGCGTCCACCTTGATAGCATCTGTTTAATCTCAGGCTATTCGATCAAGACGGATAGGAATCGTGGGGAAACTGGTTTGGTGTGTTACCCGCCTGTAATTACACCAAGGGATTCATTATTACTTTACGTGACATGAGAGACGTTCAGACACATTTGCCTGAATTAAATTGTAAAATGTTCAATGATATGTAATACTTAAGTGGACAGAATTTTTTAAATGAAAAAAAAATGCCAAGCAAATATTCGTTTTTGCCCGAAATCTGGAATGATTACAAAATCTTTGCATGTCAATTTGAATCAGCTCGACATAGATGTATGTATTTGTAAAAATTATCACAATATTTAGATCGTGCGCACACCTGAAACTAAAATATCGCACAACTGTTTAGTCGCGTTTTGATTCCTATTAGCTTATATAAAGGACGCACACTACTCGATTGTTAGTTGTGCACCTAAATAGTTGTATTGGCTGCGAAACAGTCGACAATCCCACAATAGCTCAGTCAAAGATGTGCGCCCGCTTTTGAAATATGTAAAATAGTTAACAACGAAGCAATTCTTTAACCTCATATTGTTGACATCAACATTCTTATATTTATTAATTTAAGATTAAAATTGGTACTGCCAGTTACACAATTAACATCGCGTGGTCATCGTTAGGTTCAATTTGGATACGAAAACACGATATTATTCTTGATATCCGTATAATTATTGTACCAATATGTTGTCGAGGCGTGTATTTAAGATTAATTGAAAACTAGTCTCCATACAACCGGAACCCTAAGCGCTGGGCCTGCAATGAAACCGAGCGTGATTACCATAATTTCATCGCTCCACGTGTCTGTGGACTCTGGACAAAAAGTGGTAATAATCACAGTACACTCAAGTACAGTTGCGCACACATGTACATTGAATACTTATCATTATTTATCAATCTATATGTATAATTGCGAAAACATAGTATGTTACTTAAAAGAAATATTTAATTTTCTATTGTACATTATTAAAAAAAAAAACAAGCCATTGTAAGATTAAATCATCAACATATGAATTCAATTTAATCAATTTATATCGGCTTTGGGCTCGTTTGTCCCCTTCTATTGTTAAAAAAATTCTAATATGAAATAATTTGGTCTAATAAAAACAATGTATATATGAAAGGGATTCAGTATGTGACTGTACTCGTGCAGTGTACGAGCCCGCGCCATTGGGCCGCGAGGGCTACCGTATGAAATAACAGCTTTTTTGTTCAAGCAACATCGGCTACGAATCGACTGTCATATATTGTTACTCCTTCCTCCGTCCTCAAAGATCCTTTACAATTCCGTAAAATAAGCCATAATTTACAAACACTTAAAATGTGTTTTTGTTCCTTTAACTTTGTAATTTGGTATTCGAGAATACATATTGATTCCATTGAAATAAGTCTGGCAAGTGGAATTAAAATTTAATGTGTCATTTAAATAAGAAATATTATTGGTTCATTTTGGCTACATTAGTTTTAACAGAGATACACAGGCATCTTTGTTGTCGTATATCAATATCTATACTAATGTTATCAAAAGAAAAGATTTGTATTTTTGGATTTTTGTATATATTAAAATAACTCAAAAACTACTGGACCGATTTCAAAAATTCTTGCAAAATTAAAAAGCTAAATTATCACTGAGTAACATCTGTCTTTTTTACTTTGTTTTTTTTTAAATCGCGTGAAAGTCGCGAGAAAGTAGAAGTAGAACAATATGATCTATTTACAATTATTTTATATACGTTTGATAAAGCCATACGGGTCATATATATTAATAGACGAAAAGGTGCCCTTGTTCCATAAAAGGTAATGTTAATAACTCATACATTTTATTTAACTACATTACAATACCAGTATACTATCTGTGTTTATATGTACCGTATGCAGAGTACGCACTCCGCAGTACAGCGGCGATGAGGCCGCGATATGCGGCGCAGGGCCTCGAGCGTCATTAACGCAGATTCGATATCGGCTCCTGGTGATTACTTATTAGGGCAACCATAAGCCACTTAAAGGTGTGAATAATCCCATATAACTTAAATAATATAATTTTAAAATAAACTTGTTTGTTCAATTACAAATAGAAGAATGAACAGCTGTAATTGCAACAAAACTTTATCCATTTCTATAGTCAGCAGATAAAATTAAATTTTGTGTAATATAATGTGATAAACTGTACCGAAAAATATAACTATCCGTTCATTAGTTTATATTTTGAATTCTATTATTAATAAATTTAATACGAACAGTCCGGATTATTGATAACGCCTTGGTCACCCTACAGACGCGTACCTTATGTTCATCTGAGAGCAAAAAACGCCCGTTGTTCCTTGATTACCCCACAACTCATGAAGAAGACGATACTGTTAATTTCACTCGACTTGTTAATGATTTGTGTTTGCGGAGCCACCTTGCTTTCTTGCAATGATAATTGTCGGCTTAAATCACGATACCGCTGCACATTTGCTTCTTTTATCTCAGTTATAAACATGCCACATTTTTTTCACTTATATTACAGTGAAGTTTTGTCATATGAATGACCAAAACAAATTTTCGAGAAATCTAAAATATCAAACTTTCTGTGAAGTCTGTTGCGATCTGTTACCAAACTACTTACTGCTCAAGCTTATAAAGAACTAGCTGTTGCTCGAGACTTTGTCCACGTAAAATTAAAAAAATAATAAAAAATATAGCCTATGTTACTCACTAATTACGTAACTTTTAATGATGAAGGAATTTTTAAAATGTGCCTAGTAGTTTTTTAGTTGTTTCGTTGCATACATAAAATATATATATTCAAATATATTTTCTTTATAATAATGGTACAGGTATACATTTAATAAATTTATTACGTCCGTATTACTTAACATAGTATAAACATCATCAGTCTATCGCTGGACAACCAATGTCTCCCTTTAGATGCATAGGAATCTCTCGTAAGTTAGAATTCATATAAAAACATACGTGCTTACGAATGAGAACTATAAAAGAATAATTCTCTTCGCTTCCGTATTACTTAACGCTCCCCGAAGCGATCGCTCCTAATCTCGGATCTGGTTAGGCACAAAGTAATCACACGTCACTCAATGGCTGCAAGTGGACTGGTATGATACCGGCATATCTTCAATTATCGTGCCTTACTTAAACACACGCTATCTACTACTGCTTCGTCAAAGATTAAAGACTCATTTAAAATTATGAAGAAATTAATAAACTTATAAGGTAATTAAGTAACTGAGTAAATGCCACACACCAGTGCCATATTTATTTTTATCGGTAACTAGCTTTCGCCAGCGACTTCTTCCGCGTGAAAAAGTAATAAAACATGAAATCAACTAATCAAAAATCTAGCCAACGTAGCTTTTTAATGGTGAAAGAATTATTGTAATTGACGCAGTCGTTCTTGAGAGTTCCAATACATACAAAAATACAAATCTTTCCACTTTATAATATTAGTAAAGATTGATTAAAGTAATATTTGCCAATTGTGGAACATTATATAATGAAATTGACAAAATAACATATTTAAAATAGAATCCAAAATTATAAAGATGTTAAAATTAAACCCGATAAAATCCGTAAAATTAATTTTATTTCGACAAAAAGCAACAAGTCGTTACACTCACAATAGCGTACAGTCAAAGATTACGTTGTATAAAAACTTAGCTTACATAATCTATGATCGGAGTTTTTTACCTAACACCGGCAGTGAATCACCAATCAGCTATCACGGATAGCTGGTCGGTGATCATCGATCGCTAATCACAGCGGCCCACTGACGGCCTAAGAAGCCATTTCCTGTGTTACTGTCTAATTTACAGCTCACTTTGAGGCTGCAATAAGTCGGTTGAATGATCGAACAATTTTTTTACTATCAAACTAGTATGATGAAATTATAATTTGAATAATAATATTCAGTAAGTGTGTCAAAGGAAATGTTCCAAAAACTTTTATTTGCAGCTAGAAAAATGCATTTAGTTCCGGTTATTGATAAAGATTCAACTGTTTTGGACCTTTCCGTGCTACTCAACAAGCTGATTCAGTAAGCATTGACACAGACAACGCCAAAAGATTTAGATCCGTTTGCAAGGGGTTGAATATTACAGATACTTGAAGTACACCAAATCTTATTTGAAGTTGACTATTAAAAATGGAGTTATGTTTTCTTTTCTCACAGAGATGGATAGATTGTGTGAAAGGTGACATGATCAAGAAGGGAGTGATGACTGAGATGACGGATAGAGTTATTTGGAGGACACAAACCCGGTGCGCCGATCCTACGGGAGTAGGATAAGGCAGGGGACATGACAACCATACTTTGCTTTTTAATAACTACAAACAATGCCTTGTTTCTATATGTTTCATGAACTTATTACAAATAGTAAACTTCAAGATATGCGAAGCCCTATTTCCTTTAGTAACAGTAGCTAAAGCAAGTATGGTCAGATTATAGTATTTACCTCAGGCCGTATAACTCTTTCATAGCAATATCGATTTCATTAGATTGACTCAGTTTCAAAAAAATCGATTCAAGAATGAAAATAACCGGATGAAGTTTTGTTATGAGTAGGCCTTTATTTTCATTAAGTTTACCATCTAGAAATGTAATTACAATGTACATTTGTGGTAAATTAATTTGAATGATTTTGAACTTTATCTCATTTGGCTTAAAGGTTATATTGATATATTTGATTGTATGACGCTGGATAGTGTAGGTGGCTTGGAATGGAAAGATTCTATATAAAAAAGCTGACTCCACTATAATAAGTTGCGCGGTCGATTGATTGATTGAGCATTTAATTGATGTCTGTGGTCATTGATGCTTTTGTATGTACTTAGTCTTTCTTAATAATTAAAGATTCTATATTACAACAGGAAGACCTAAATCGTATTTTATTATGGTGTCAAAACAATAAAATGGTGCTGAATGTAAAAAAATGTTATATAATATCTTTTAGTAATAAACGCAGAAAAACAGAATTTCTATATAAACTTGATGGTCACATATTAGAACGCAAGACAATAATCCGAGATCTCGGAGTTATGTTCGATGACAAATTGACATTCCGACAACATATAGATCATATCTCAAAAAAAGCATATCAATTGATAGGTTTCATTTCAAGGTCAACAAAGGGATTCCGCAAACTCCAAACCTACCTAAGCTTGTATAACACTATAGTCAGATCAGTTGTTGAATATGGCTGTATCATTTGGTCTCCATCGTATGCTATTAATAGCTCTAAACTAGAAGCAGTCCAAAAGAAATTTCTTAAAATTCTTAGCTTTAGAATGGGACACGGACGCTCCCTTGGGTCTTATACCGCAAGATGTAAGAAATACGCCGTTACTACCCTAGACGTACGTCGTAAGCGTCAAGACTTATTGTGGCTCCATAAGATCATGCACTCTTCCACAGATACACCTACTCTTCTATCTGAAATCGACATAAGCACGAAGCGTTTAACGCGGTCGCAAATACCATTCCCACTTTTTACCTACAAAAACAATACCTCATATTATAATCCTTTTGTTAGAATGAGACGGCTTTATAACAGTGTTTCAAATGATCTAGACATCTTCAATCCTAAATACTTAGTCTTCAAAAATAGTGTCACAAAAATACTGCAATAACTATGTTTGTCCTTACCCTTCCCTGCATTTTTCCACTACCTTTCTATTGTTTGATTAAACCTAATAAATTTAAGTTTTAAAACAAGAATTAAATATTAAGTACATTATACTTGCACCTTGTCGCTTTTTTCATAGTTGTTTTGTATAGTCATGTTGTGTACACCTATTTCGGTTTAAAACTTAGTTTCTCTAATTCATTATTGTCAGTTGTAATTATGTATTTAGTTTTAAGCTGTTTGGTGAACCTAATAAAATAAATAAAAAAAAATTATAAAAGGAAGTATCGCTCGAATACTTCGTCATTAATACTTTATTACTACGTTAAGAAGCAAGAACCAGGCGTAAAAACACTATAAGAATATTTTAAGCCGTTTCATTGCAACGATCCCTGAAAACCACACTATTTAATTTACTTCGACTTGCGACGAAATACTTATGAAAAAATTCAAACCCACTCCATATAATTAAGGTGATAACTATATTTGAAAAGTTTTCTTTTTCTCATATTGAACTTCAACTCAAATATCAGTTGTAGAGCCCGCTTTAACATCTTCGCACGAATGGGCCGGCTCGCCCACGACTACACAGAAGACAGGCGAGAAGTGGAAGCAATTCCACGTTTCGTCTGATGAATGTGGTGCCGGAGGTCTAATTTCAGTCTCTTTCCCTTTCCACCCTTTTCTTAAGAGAAAAGGATGGGAAGGAAAATTGGATTTGACGGTGGAGGAGACGCATAGAAAGGGGAAATGTCCCCTTCATGTGTGTCACCTCCTCCGTTAATTAAGGGTAGGCAACGCATCTGCAATTGCGAATGTCTATGGGCATCGGTCGCTTTCCATTTTGGTGTATTCAGGTGGCCGCTTGCTCGTTTGGCACCTTATATTATAAAAAAAACATGGTTAGGTCCCACAATTTTTCACATTAATAAAATCGCAGACTGGTAAATAACACGATTTATCCAATTCTATTGGATCAAAACAACTTGTATTTGGTTAGCATTTTTGTAAATACCAAAACATATTCAATGCCAAAAGATGCGTTTACGAAAAAGCAGAATTTACTGTCATTAATCATACAAATTTATACAATCCACCTCAAGCGAGTAATATTGAAAAATAAGTGGCAATTTCAGATTTGAATCAAAAAGTCGTAAAGCGACCGACGATATCAAGATGAAGCAAACAATATTGATTATTGAAATATTGTAAAAATATAAAAAACAGCAATAATTACTTCAACGATTAATTACTCAATTTTGTTTTATTAATTAAACCATTTTTTAAAACGTAAAATGCATAAACTTAATTAAAAAAAATACTTACAAACTACCATTATTAAAAACATCAACAATCACGTAAAATACTACACTTTATCGATACTAATATTATAAAGAGGAAAGATTTGTATTTGTGTACGTATTTCACTCACAAACTACTGGGCTTTTAAAAAATCTTTCACCACTAGTAAGGTGGTATCTGTGAGTAACATAGGCTTTTATATTATTTTTTATTTCAAGCTGGCGAAGTCGCCAGTGACATCTAGTATATAAAAAAAACATTAAACTTTAGTAAACAAGGAAACAAATTCACATGGGTACGAAATTAGAAAATAAAGTATTATATAAGACAAGGTACATCATGCTACATCGTAACTACGGCAACTAAATGTTAGATTTAATTACGATACTAGTCGCAAGTTAACCCGGGAGCCCGCCATTACAATAATCGACTCGCGATCGATTAATTTATTAACTAGAATTCTATACCATTCATGTGTCGATGGAACCGAAGACCGTAACCTGATTCTAAGATTAGCAAATCAATGCACAATAAGAAATTTTCATTAAAATGTTTACACATTTTAATATTTTGTAATTACGTAATCATCATCCACTTGCCCTTATCCCTTATGGAGGGTCGGCACAGTATGTGCTGCTCTTCCATACATCTCTATCAGCCGTCATATCTGAATCCACTCCTTTCTTAAGCATATCCTCTTTCACACAATCCATCCATACTTTCTTCGGTCTTCCTCTTCCTTTGTAGCCATCCACATTCAATCTTAACACTTTCTGGTTTATGTCTCCATCATTTCGTCGCATAACATGTCCATACCACGCTAACCTTTTGCTTCTCAATTTCTCCACCACTGGCGCTACTTTCAAACTTCCTCTAATGTACACATTCTTAACTTTATCCATTCTTGTCACACCACACATCCATCTTAACATACGCATCTCAGCCACATGCAATCTCTTTTCATCCGCAACTTGGTGGGCCATCATTCAGATCCATACAATACGACAGGTCTTATTTTGTAATTACGTAATATTCATTTCAATTACAAACAGAAGACTATTAAGGCAACGTTAATATTATGTTAAAACCTAACCATGATTTAATGCACTAAACCTAAGAAAATGACAAAACATTTTAAATACCACTAAGTATAAGACCACCTGTATTACGGCAAATTTATGAATCACTAACTTTCGCCCGCGACTCTGTCCGCCTGGAATAAAAAACAAAAGCAAGTAGTCCATGTGTTCTTCCAGACTATATTCTACATCTATGCCAAATTTCATTCAGATCCGTCCAGCCGTTAAGTCTACAAACTCCAACAAACATCTATCCATCCATCTAAACTTTCACATTTATAATATTAGCATGATAGGTAACGAATCAAAGAACCCTTTAAAGCATGTAATGAAAACTTTATTAATACGTTTAGACATAAATAAAGTAAAAAATCACAAAATCCAAGCGGACGATAACTGTAGCGGAATCTAAACCAACAAAAAACACCGCAAGAAAAAATTGTAAGACCGTTTTGATTCCAAAAATATTCAGTTTTAAGAACGTAGTTCTGTATGTTTGTCGGGCTGTTCTAAAGTTTAAATATATTTTGTGGAAAGTATTGATTCAGTTTAGCATTTTCTATTCTAAATACATTAAAAATCATCTAAAACATTGAAAAGAAGTAATAAAAACATAGTAAAATATTCTAACCTCAATATTGGATCAAGAGTTGAAACTGGTAATTGGAGTTACTCAATAAAGTTGGTATCATTGTTGATAAAAAGGTAATTAAATGCAAACAAGATATTATTCGACGAGCAAACCCAAAAAGCAATACGAAGTCATAGAATAAGGATTCCAAATTCTTTTGTGGTTCGCCGCCGAGGAGAACAGTAGCGGCATACATTGAATACAATACAACACTTATTTATAGTCAAAACTGTCGTCGCCATAGCGTCCCGCCCGACTCCCTTAAGGAGG
The DNA here is from genome assembly GCF_000836215.1 of Papilio polytes. Lineage (NCBI taxonomy): Eukaryota > Metazoa > Arthropoda > Insecta > Lepidoptera > Papilionidae > Papilio > Papilio polytes. The sequence goes on along the minus strand of NW_013525046.1, from coordinate 2,143,967 downwards.
CTTTACATTGAACAGGCTATTCATTTAATACGTAACGATACAAAAGTCATAAATTGCACATAATTAATTACTTAACAGTTGCCAGTATTCTTTGTATAAATCATTTTCTCTTTAGCTGCAGCGTTTTTAGAAATAATAGATGTTGGATGTTTTATTAGGACCATTTCTTGTGACTCGTTTCCTTATTTGACCACCATCTTCCCCTTAACACATATACTGATTAGTTTTAAAAATTCAAAAGCAATTTGGACTATCAAGATCTATAAAGTAAACCAATGTAACAGGTTCTTTAGAGTTAAATTCAGCCAGCTCCTTTTGCGGTTCACAAGATCAGAGGCATAGCAGCGCCCTAAGATTTTTAAAAAGGTAAAAAAGGGCTTGGAATAACGGTGCTCCCGTCCGCAAGGTCAGTTGCCAGACGATTTGCTTTTATTTTGTTCCCGTTCAACTTTCAATTAATTTCTATTCAGGCCGCGGTAGGTTAGTCAACATAACTTTAAAACAACATAAACAAATCAAGAAACAGTTTACTTTAAGTATGTTAACAATCATTGTTTCGAGAACTCTTTGTTTCAAATATCTATACCTCTTAATGTGTACTATCCTATCCTAAATTAGGTTTACTTTTTATTACAGCATTAATTTATCTAACTGAATTAGCATAAACATTTACAGAGAGCGGTGATCACTTAATATTTGGTAATTTAGTTTAGTATAGTCCTCGAGTTATTTTTTGCACTCAAAATATATTAATTCCGTTATTGACTGATCGTAGACAGTACCGCTAATTAAATCGATAACCCTTCGAAACGCATGTCAAAAGTCTGTATAATGTGAAACTAAATTAACATAAGACGACCGGATGTGACGTCGGTAAGATATGTCCCGGTCGATAGTGTTTGATTGACGTAACTTGTGATTTCATAATCGGTGCAGCGATGCGTATGACCGAATGACGAAAATCTTTTATTAGAGAAAGTACAATTTGTATCTGTCTGAATGCAAGATTGGAATATTGTAAAGGACCACCATTCTGAAGTCCGAAAAGGTGGGCAGAAATTTACCACTTTTAATAGTAGATTATCTCATTACACCTTCATTCTTACACTAATTAATTTAAAATTTACAATATTCTAACAAAATTATTTTACAATATTAAGATATAGTATATTAGCATTAACATAATTTTTTATTGTTTTAGTCCTGAATAAAAATGAAATTTTGTAATTAACCTTTGTATTTAAAAGCTAGATGAAGCATCAAGTTTCAAAAGGACGTTATCTCGGTTTAATTTGATCATATAAAATTAGGATCAACGACGCCCATAGATTCGATATGGGCGACAAAAAACAACAAAATCCTAGACGTATCGTGTAATTTGACAACAATGACGGTAATGATCGCAGTTTTTCGGTCCCAAAAGCACCAATGTCGATGAGTAAAAAACTCGTTAGCGTTATTATCCCTAATAAACGAGAGTATATGGCCAGAGACCATAATGGCATGGTCATTAGCGTAATGCTTGAGGATCGCCTTGGGGTGATGCGCCTTTGTGTCGCCAGGGTGCGTTCCTTGTACTATATTTACATATTTTTATTGTTGATAATTAGAACTCAATAAGGGAATAAAACTTAAAGACGTATTACTGACGCTTTCATACATACATTTCTTCTTTCAAAAATACTTATAAAAACAGAAGAAAGGGGTCAAGACAGCACTGGTCACGATTTTTTTGTGTGCCATAAAGATATAATGTTATTGCTGAAAAGTATCTTTATTTTTTACTAGCTGTTGCTCGTGATTTCGGCCGCGTGAAATTAACAAATATAGCCTATGTTACTCATAGATAACGTAGCTTTCCAACGGGGAAAGAATTTTTTAAATCGGTCCAATACTTTTTGAGTTATTTCAATACATACAAAGATACAAATCTATCCTCTTTGTAATATTAGTATAGATTATTCTGTTATCGCTACATTAATGCGGTAAAAATAGCAATCAACGAAGTTAAACTTCTAATTTTCCTACGTTTTATAGACCATCTTCTACATACAAAAGAAATAAGCAATGCTCATAATCTGTCGGCAACATCAAATATAGATATCACATTAAAAAAAAATCTGCAATCAACTTTTTCAAACAGCCACGTGCTGTGCGACGATCACCCTTTGTGATCAAACTCCACGGCTTATTTAAAATTAATAATGGAACAGAAAAGGCCACTTTCCCGATCACAGTTAGACATCGATGTCGATCTTTTGTTGAATGGAATCGATCTTGATATCGATTAGACACATCGATAATGGACGTAGTAACGAATGCGTTTGATTTTTTTTTTGTGGTAAAGGTCAGTAGGTACTTATGTCGTGATTATTGAGAACAAAACATCGGGTACGATTGTTTAATCGATTTTAAATATTTCTACAGTAAAAGTAGTAGATCAAGAGACTATTTTTGCAACTTTCAATTGTTTTTTATTCCAGAATATTTCTACCCTTTAACTGCCTTCCTTCACTGCCATCCTGATATAAAAACTTTATTTTATCGTTTACTTTTGTCAAATTTTCAATTGCAATTGTTAAAATTACCGTTACCATAAAACCTTGCTTCCTTAATGTTGGCAGCTTGTAGTACGGTCCCTTTCCCATATGAAGGTTTTTCTAATTCATTTAACCCTAAGTTTAATAGCGAGAAAATAAGCCTAAAGCGTGTCGTAAGTGTAGGGTTTATTGTCAAAGGAAAAAATGTTCAAAAATGTGCTGTGATTGCTGACATACTACGCCACGAAGTAGTGTGTCTACGCTTTATTATGTTAGTATAGATAATATTTTAATCATGACTAAAGCTGTTAAAGTCAATATGATTTTTAACATCCTGAGACAAGGAAATTACCTGATAGATCAGACTTTCTTAGTAAAGTTATCTTTAAACAGTATGTAAAAATCGATGAACAAACAAGAGCATTGAAACAACAACAAAGAAAAGTAAAAGAATAGATAAGACGGTTCAATTAATATTGAACAATAATTAACGATGTCACAAGGCGTATCTGTAGATGCATAAGGGTATGAATAATGACCGACCTTCCATTTTATCGGGAGCTCAAGATCTGTGGTTACGAAGTCACGTACGGTCCAACCATTGGTTAGGTATTATATACTAATAAATATAGACATCTGGCTTTCGTATATCATTACAATTTTTACAAATTGTTCCGAATATTTGACGATTTACAATCCGCAAATAAGCGGAACAATGATATATAGAACTGGAAAGTAATTGAATGTAAAGGAAAATAAAACTTACTACTGATCAGATCTCGATGTAATTTGGCATAGAAGTAGAGGGTAGTCTGGAAGCACACATAGGCTACTTAGTTTTTTTTATTATTACACGCGGACGAAGTCTCGGGCGACAGCTAGTATTATATATTACTAAATTAGAATTCACTTAATTCATGGAGAATATGAACATTACCAGCCAGTTGCACATAAACAACTGGCCAGTAAGAGACAGCGTTTATCTGTTTTCTTCTTTTTAAAATACTTCTCTAAAGATACTAAAGACAATCTTCAAGTAACATTTAACTTTATTTGCTTAAAATACTTTTTGTTCTAATCGGAAAAGAATTCAAATAGGTGACTTAAAAGCAATGAAGGTCTGACGATTATCCTAGTATGCAGGAGTGAGAAACAATTACGTTGTGTATCAAACAAGCTCAAGGGGACGGATGGCAACCGTATGCTGTGCGTGGTGCGTGCTACTGCGCCCGTGATTACACATCACAACGCCTGCAAGCATTTCTTACAGATTAATATAGAAGTGTAACACGGTACACTATAAGAGTGTTATTACATTTTTAATTACTCCTTAAAATAATGTATATGTTCATATACAGTAAAAGCATTATGGCTGTGGAAAATACGTAAGTATAGTTAGAGCGCGCACACCTTTGTCTAAACTATCGCACAACTGTTTAGTCGCGCTTTGATTACTATAAGGTTATATGGATGTCCACACACTACCCGATATATAGTTGTGCAACTTAACAATTGGCTAAACAATCGGCATTCTCACAGTTGTGCGATAATTTACTCAAAGGTCTACGCCCGCTCTTAATGCAAGTAGTTTAGTTGGTCATAACTTAACCTATAGTTTAAACTAATCAATTTGTGTAGTTGTAGTTACTATTAGGAAGTTTTCAAACTCTTTTGATATCGAATAATCAATCTTTCAAGTCGAATTTATTTAATACTTTAAAAATCTTTACATTGAGATATACGTATAATCGTGTACCGTGTAGTAATAGAATCGAAGTAGCAGCATCGAGCAGTCAGATTAATATGTCCCAGCAACCCCGAGTCTCGAGTAACCACCGGTTGTGCGACATTATAATGCGTCCGATAAACATCGAGTACAAGCACAGGACATCGGAATTGATCGATGCCAAATGACCACTTCGACACGCGTAAAGACCACTTACGCTTTGATATCTCGCTTGGAGTTTAGCTTTTGATTTGAGAACATGTATTCTAATATGTAGTTTAATTTGCTTCTAATCGATGAAATTATAAGTTGACCGGTAAATAAATAGAATATCGATTGATGTGATACACTTTTGGATGCAGGTCATGAAAAGCTTTGAACTTAGATATTTAAGACCGTAGAGGGAATGGTATTTTTAATCTGAGACGACAGCCGTTTAGCCGAACGATAAACAATTACAATTACAAAATTTATTAGAAAATGTGTTGTACAAAGTAAATGCATAATGAATGTTTCATTTTCTTTGTTAGTAAAATGACATTATTGATTATGGAAGTACTAAAATTTTGCATAAACATATTAAACTTTTCATAATACAATTGTTGAGTAATGAATATTCTTCTTTCGCCATCTATGATATGAATTTCGTATCATTGGTAAAATTACAAAACAAAAAGAAAACTCATTACAACGCCATCTATCGGAAAATCATTGCAACGCAACAAGTTTTTGATATCATTTATTAGAATTTCTACAAAGTACATTTGTTTTCGAAAGATGGCGTCACTACAAATTTAGATTATCTCCTAATTTAAATAAATTATGTTGTGTTTTCTTGCTAAAAAAATATGTGCATTCAAGTAAACTCGTATTTCATACCTGCATTTTCTGTTTATCTTTATAATGGGAATAAGCTTCAAATCTGTAATCGGAAAGGTTTTAACTATTTTTAATAATGCGTGTACTATTTGTTAAGTAAACATAAAACATGCTATGCTAATTTATAATTTCATGTTTTATAGTAAAGCGACTGTACGATTATGCCAGCTCGTTTCTTAAGATCTACTAGCAGCACTATGGGATTGACATGTCTTTCCCAAGACAAAAACCCCCCTTTACCTAACTAAGATAAAAAAAATGTTTTATAGTAAAAAGAAATTTTACTATTTAACATAGTGAAATGTCAGTACCAAAATCAAATAAACTTAACAACTATCTACTTGAATGTGTCAGCATAATTTAATAGGGAAAACAGTTGATTTGAAATTCCAATACTTCTCTCGTTATAACAATAGAAAATAAATGTCACTGTACATTCTCTATAAATACATTCCTACATTGTAAAACATTATTCAAATAATTTTATGCAATATTGCATGCACATAAAACTTAAAGTTGCAAGTCCTAGCACAAGTACAGTTTTTGCGGTTGTACAAAAGTTTCCGATCTGCGTACATTTTAAACCGTTACTTTGACCCAGTGCTGAGGTAAGATCGAATCATCTCTCAGTATCTGACGCATTACCGTGCAGTTTGAACGTCGCAATGTTCTTCGAAAGCTTTCTCCTGAACTTGGCTATTTTGGCAGCTCTGATAGTCGCATTAATATTCGACTATGTAACTAAGTTCTTTAGCTACTGGTACATCCGTCATATACCGTACAAACTACCGATTCCTTTCTTCGGAAGTGATTATCATCGGGTATTGAATCTAAGATCGACGTCTGATGAAGTAATGAACCTTTACACTAAGTATCCTGAGGCGAATTTTGTAGGAGTAATCAAGAGTCGAATACCTGAATTGATTGTGAAAGACCCGGATGTCATCAAGAAAATGTTGTCAACGGATTTCGCGAATTTCCATTGCAGAGGCATCGGTCTTGACAAATCTCGGGATGTTTGTTTAAGAAACAATCTATTCTACGCTGAAGGTGAAAAGTGGACCTTACTCCGTGAGGGATTGGAATCTTTATTGAACGGAATGCATCGTGAACCTGATGTCAGTTTACACGTCTGTTTATCAGGAACCAATGAAGTTGTGAATGTTCGAGAGCTGTTGTCAGAAATATTGGACGCCGTGTTTAAGGATTGTCTGTTTGAGGGAAAGGACGACGGTTTCCTATTAAATAACTTAAGACAGTCTATACAGCATCGCACCTTTCCGGAGAAACTCAAGAGTTATTTGAAAGAAATATTTCCTTCGGTGTATACTTTATTAGGATTGACCACCATTTCAGGGTTTCCAAGTGCGAAAGCCAATAAAGTCTTGAAAGAATCAAACATAGTGTTGCAGATTCAAAAAATAGGCCTTGTAGATAAAATGAACACGAAAAACAAGAAGGGTACTAAATTAGAAAATGTGACTGAATTGGAATTGGCATTTTCAATGGTTAGTCTTTTCGTAACTGAAGGATACATACCATGTCTAAATGTTATTACTTCCTTGTTGTTTGAATTAGCAAAGAACTCGGAAATCCAAGAAAAAATCAGAGTAAACAATTCTGTTAATGTTGATTATTTAGATGCGTGTATTAAAGAAGTTTTACGTTTGTACTCTCCATATTCTGTTATAACCAGAAAGTGTGTCAAAGCATATGAAATGCCAGAGAGTAAAATGATCTTGGATAAGAAAATCACTGTAACGGTTCCCGTCGAAGAAATCCATAAAGACTTGAAGCACTATAAGAGCCCTTGTGCTTTTAACCCGGACCGGTTCTTGGAAAGTGAAAATGAAATGAGGCATACGTTCGCGTACTTACCTTTTGGTGCTGGACCTCGCAAATGTATCGGTAAGTTGCATACTATGTGTTTTTATTTTCAAATACGAACCTATAAAAATATACATAAATTCTGAATTTCAAGTGGGAATAATTTTAATCATATAAATATTATAAATGCGAAAGTTACGATGGATGGATGGATGGATGTTTGTTAGCGTTTGTAGCCTAAACGGTTGAATGGATCTCCGTGAAATTTGGGACAGGTTTAGAGCATAGCCTGGAAAAACACATAAGCTACTTACTTTTGTTTTAATTCAACGCGGACGGAGTCGCGGGCGAAAGCAAGTGATTGAATAAAATCTTACAACAGTTACATTCAAGTGTACCGTAACCGCTTAACCAAATATATTGTGTCAATAGAAACATAAATAGGAATGGTGTCAGTTTTAGCACCGTTGAAGCTAAAAAAAATGAACAAAGGCCAATATCAGTGTACAAAAAATAGTATATTAACATTCCCTAACAGTACACTGTTCTACAGATCTCAAATGTGCAAGAACAGAAGCAGTAAATGAAACAATATTTAGTAACATTGTTTCCTTATTTCATCACCACCTCACTTATACGTCCCCACCGAGGGGCTCGGAGCCTACCCTAATAAGGGGTGACTAGGCCATAGTCAACCACGCTGGCCCAGTGCGGGTTTGTTGACTTCACATATATCTTTAAATTTCTTCGCCGATATGTGCAGGTTGCATCGCGATGTTTTCCTTCACCGTAACAACGTCGGGTAAATTATGTACATATAGAAATTCGAAAAATCGAAGATCACATTGGTACATGGCGGGATTCGAACCCAACACCTGTAGATTACCAGTCAAGTGTTTAAACCACTGAGCCACCGACGCTCTGACGCTCTGTTTCTTTATTTACAGGTGAACAATTCGCTATGCAGACAATACGAAAAGTAGCTAGAGCTATACTTGAAAAATACATAATAGAGACAACAGAAAAAACACCTTCACAGCTGTCGTTCGTAGATCATAACTTTATGAAAATCATTAAAGACGATATTTGGCTTAAATTCACACCTTTAGAACATTAGTTTGTGTTATTTTATGAATGTATTACTTACTATGATAAACGTGTTGCTATACTACGAACTAGCTATTGCTCGAGACTTGGTCTGCAAGAAATAAAAATATATAGCCTATATTACTCATAGATAAATTGTCTTTCTAACGGTGAATTTTTAAATTCCGCCGAATAGTTTTAGAGTTATTTCAATACGTACAAAAATACAAATATTTCCTCTTTATAATATTAAGTATATGTAACATTCCCGGTATCGGTTCTGGTGTTGGTAGAAGCTTTGAAGTAAAGATCGACATCATTCATAATGTTTGTGGAAGGATTTTATAGATCTGACGCAGGTTTATTATTAATTTTAAAATCAGTTTTTTTTGTCATATAACATAAGGATGAAATATAATTTATTTTAAGGTAATGGCGTATGAATAAGTGTTAGTGTTTAAACATTTAATATTTTTTTTAAAAAACGAATTTGCTCAATTTTAATATCAAGGCTATGTCTAATTTTTTTTTAATAAATGTATTTAAATAAAGATGTGTTAAGATTATTTAATAATTATAACTTAATTTTTACCAGTAAGTTAATGTTTAGAGTATGTTTAAACGAATTATTTAATAAAAACATTTGAACAACATTAAAAATAAAAATATTCAGTATAACGAAATTTCTGGAATGAAAATGTCAATAGTCAATAGGGATTATACGACAGTATATTTTTTGCACATTTCTTAATCGAGTACAAGTATTTTTTTTTCCATTTATTAAATGCAACAATGATAATAATCGGTCATCAAAATAAATTAACACTTGCTAGGTCGCAATTGCAATATCGTTATCATATCGGAGCAAATAGACTATCAACAATTCTAAGAATAAATTCCCTTCAAAGTCTAGATAAGAAAGCAATGATAAGTATCGTATCCAACTGAATTAGTAAATCAGTTGGATACGACTGGATAAATCATGTAAATTATGAATTTTACTAACATTATTAACGCAAAAGCTTAGATAGATAGAAGGACCTTTGTCACTACGTATTTTAAGAACGGTTTGACGGATTGTGTTGAAATTTAGCACAAATGTAAAACAGTCTGTAAAAAGACATAGGCCACTAATTGAGTTTTTTTTTTAATTCCCTTTAGATAGATATGTGGCCGAAAGCTAATATGACATGAAAATAACTATTTATCTCCTATGGCCTTTGTAATAACGACTTTCAGTAAATAATCTACCTAGATATTACTTTCATACAAAAGTTTCTCTTACAAATATATTATGGACAGGGGAAACAAAATACAGGGGTGGAAAGAATGGATAACGACAAACGGGGGTTTCTAAGCGAGGAAATTTTCCGAGGTATCTTTAGTGTATGGATAATCGAATCTAACAGACGGTACGATATCGACCAAGTCATTCCAAGTATGGCCGCGCAGTAATTTGTTTATCCACTCCCCTATTCCGTGTCGCAATCTCAAAACGCAAAAGGGAACAAGGGACCGATTATAAGAGGGTGAACAACAAGAAAAACTTAATATTTTAACGATTTTCTCGAAAAATTTAGAGAGTCGCCTAACGCTCTAATAATTTTAAGAAGTTAAATATATATATTAATAATAATAATAATATATTATAGGCGAATAATTTTCTCTGTGATAAAAGAAAGAAGATGTTTAATCCAACACTCTTTTTATTCTACGATTTTCTTGTTATCTTAGATTCGACGACAGTTTTGGTAAATGTGCGTTTTATTCGAATAGCATTCGGAGTTTCCTGAGATATTTCACTAGTCGAAAATGTCCGTAGATAATAAATAGAGAATATAATTCATGTCGACACCACACACTATTTTTGCATTGGTCAGACGTTTTCTTGATAATGTCCAAAATTTTCACAAAGACATGTTTTTCTAGTTGTTTGCGAATTTACGTTTGCTTTAATACTTTTATATGATAAAATGACTGCCTGAATTCGCCAAAAAAGCGAAGCAAACGCTGCTTATAGACATTAGCAATTGCAGACGCATTGCCGTTAGTCGACGAAGAGTCGCATAAACAGGATATTTCCCCTTCTGTGTCTCCTCTATCGTCGAATCGTTGTTAACATCAACTACAAATTGTTTTTAAATTCACTATGCACGCAAAACTATAAGCGCTTACTTATCAAGAGACAGACGAATGTTATCGTACCAAAAGATAAGCTATGAGTCCGGATATAAGGGTGGACGGGAATTTGAATTTTTATACGAGGTAATACCAATTCCAATACTTGTGAAGAATCATAAAAATATACTCTGTCTCCAAACAGTACTCTACGAAAATTATGCTTTCATTACAGTAAATAATTCACACCGACGCTTGCGCCTAATAAAAGTTTCAAGTCGGCGAAGTGGCGTTGTAAGGAGCGACGCCTAATCAAATATTTTTATGATCGACATCGTTTTACGGGCATCCTGCTACTCGAGAGGTGAGTATGGATTTGGTACATGTCAAAAGAGAAGGACATAGGTATGATCACTTAAAAAAAAACTTGGTAGAGCCAATTGGTTGTTGCATAGGAGTTATCGCTGTTGCATAGCTGCTTTTGAGCCACTAAGCTATGTACCAACATAAAAATCACCTCTATAATTCGTTAAATTAGAATTAAAGAAATAGAATTGATTATCGGCTAATTAATAATTTGCTTTGGATATAATAGTTGCGAATTGCTAGTTGTAGCCAAAGTTGCAGTAGTTCCCACAGTTGGAGGTAAACAAACGGCGACAAATAATTATTTAAGTATAATTCCTTATCACTTGTCACTTGTACCACACATTTGTAGCAGAGTTTGTTCACTTCGTTTATTCATTTATTTGTATAATTTATTAAAGAATATGAAGTAGACATGTTCCTTTTTGATTAAATGACAAAGAAAGAGTTTGATAACTTTATTTTGAGGGTCTTTGTCTTTTGGGGCACATTTTTTAAATTGTTGTGGAGTTTCCTTTTGTAGATATATTTATAGAGTTGTGTAAATGAACGGAAAGACAAGAACGAATGATTATTTTATAATGAAAGGAGTTCATTAATTAGTACATTATTCTAGATTGTGCAAATGATAAACTACACTAATATTATAAATGGAAAACTTAAAACATTTTTAAATAGTAACAACTATTCTCTAATCTCAAAAACTACTTGCGAAGTTGCGGCGAGACTCTAGTAGTAGTGATACGTTCCGGAGGCCTAATTTCAAATCTCTTCCTCTTTCTATCATCATCATAAAAAGGACGGGAAGGGGCTATGGTTTTTCACGGCGATAGGAAGCATAATTAAGGGTAATATCCTCTTTCAGTGCTTTCCTTCCTGTCAATTAAAGATAGAAAACGCATCTTTAAATGAAGATATCTATTGTCCAATACTGGTGGCCGCTTCTTTCTATACCTTATACTATAAAATAAAAATAGAAAAGTGAAATATGAAAAAATAAATACTGTGACACATCGTGTTGATAAAGATGTGTACACAATAGGATGAGGCTCATCGCATGTGTGAACAGCGGACGATCCGACGGTTATCGCTGACGTCACGTATCAACGCCACCTACAATATCAATTGTATTTTTTCACGTTATATTTTTATTCTTCATATTCCTATTTTTGTATCACACTTCTACAGATAACATATTTCAAGATATGTTTTGGTAAACTAATAAGAGATTATTTGATTCGTGTTTTGAAGTTTGCGTCCATTGCCGATTTTTTAAAGATAGCATATTCTTATACTTCACAGTTCATTCAACCGTTGGCTGTAAACTTCGCTAGTTTTCAAAATATATTTTCGCTGTGTTGTAATTTTCATTTTATCGCATGAAAACAAAGTACTTATGTATCAGGATGGGGCAGTCTCATGTGCATAAAACATTATCCCACTCGGCTCCCTTACTAAAGTGTCTGGCTGACTCATAAATTTTGGGACGCGGCGCCATCTAAGTTTGTTACTCAAGTTATCCGGAAAGCATTAGAAGGGGATAGAACCTTCAGTTTAAAAATAAACAATTTGGTATTTACAACAAGTATCGTAAGTGTTATTATATCTTAAAAATGCATTTTTATCTATTTTAATAAATTAATTCTAGAAGTCAAATCCCACTAAAATTATAAATGCGAAAGTTAAGATTTTAGTAAGAGTTTGTAGCCTAAACGGCTAAACAGATCTCGAAAAAATTTAAAAAGATGTAGAGGATATTCTGGAAGAGCACATAGGCTACTTACTTTTTTAATTTCACACGGACGAATTCACGAGCAAAAGCTAGTAAAGTAAACTCATAGTTATATTTCTTAGATTGTAACCAAACAGTTTAATTTTTTTTAAGAAGTTTATTTGTGTAAAAGTTTATAACTTCAATTGTGTGGTATGAATTACACAGACGCTCATAAACTTAACGGTGTAATTTAAGCCACGTGAAGAAAGAAGGAGTCTCTAGGAACGTACTCAACTCAAGGGTTAGGAGTATTTTAAAGATGATGACTACGTCCAAGTTACCAAAGGAAGCGGTAAATTTGTATAAAACAAAAACATTGAGACGAATTGAGTACCTCCTTCTTTTGGGAAGTCGGTCAAAAATGATTTGAAATGTTTATTTGTCGTTTGTTTAATCTGTGGTTATTGATATTACAACGCAGAAATTAGAAATTACAAAAAGAGGAGTATTTTAGCTAAATAACAAGAGTTTATGAATTACACCAGATCTAATCCGAGGTCTCATTCGTTGAGGAACGCTCACGTAGTAACGCCGAGAGCTCGCGTGGCATATCCGTTTGACGAGGACACTTACTTTGCCTCATTTGAACGTCATTTTAATATCTATCCAGTATATCATTTGATCTCCACCACTTCTTACTCATTTGTCAAAGAGAAATTTCGTTTGATTTATTACTTAAGATTCTCATTATGTTGGTAGTATGTTTTATGCTTAAAAGCGTGCGTATACCTAAAACAAAATAATTGGACAACTGTTTAATTTTTTTTTTCTTATAAGCCTATAAGGAGGTGCGCACACTACTCGATTTTTAAATATGCAACTAAACAGTTGAATTAGCTGCAAAACAATTGACAATCGCACAACAGTTATGCGATAGTTTAGTCAAAGATGTGCGCCCGCTGCAAGAACTGAAACAGAATGTTTGTAATATTAGAATATTTATTAGAATTAGAAATAGAATATCGATTAGAATCGAGAAAGGAATCACTCGTGTGTTTTAATTTGGATTTATATTTTAAAGTTGTCTAAGTGATAAATTTCGTTAAAATACGTTTTCAGAATATTCTCTTTAACAAACAATGCGACAATAATTACTAAAAGGCCTTTACTAATTTACTCTAGTTCGTGTAAAATCGTGAAATAATTGCTTCAGTGCTAATAAACATTAGGCGTGCGAGTCTCTGCGGAAGCGATAAAGGTAACTGTCCGGAACAGCACTATCGTTAACTAGTTCCCTGATATTTGTTCGTATTGGTGTTTCTACTCCGCTAGTGTTAGTTCAAACGACCCTTGCGTCATTCCTTCTGTTGCGGTCATCGTATTTAACCTATTTCATTCTAAATTAAATTTGTCTTAATTTTTTTTTCGTGATTAAGCACTAAGTTATCTTACTAATATTATAAATGCAAAAGTTTAGATGGTTAGCCAAAGGTCATAATAATAGAAATACGTTTCTTTAAAAATAAACTAAATATTTTTAATATGAGCAATTTTCAGCATTTCACTTCGATGTCTACATTTGGTTTGAATTCATTGTCATTAATGCGTAAACGTGTATCGTCGAAGATAGCTGTATTGTACTTGCTACGGGACTCAGTTCCGTAGCTTAGGGATTCCGAATACAAATTGGTTTAGTTATAAAACTGTAAGTTGTATGCACATTTTGTAGTCTCCGACGTACTCTTTAGAGCAGTTTTTGCGTCTTCCTCCATTGACTTCCGATCCTAGGAGGATTGTATTGAGATTAACCAATTTTCTAAGAATTGTCAGCGGTAGCGTGGTTCTAGGGATGTAACTAAAATAATGTAAATTTTTATCTAGTTGACTATTGAGTGAAGTTGCGTTATCAGAACCGGAATGATAATGATAATATGGCGCGGGAAACCCCTATTAACATAAATAGGAGACTCGATTTTCGAATTTTTTTCTTTTTAATAAAATATGTTTTTAATTACATCATTATGTTTTATTATTAAAAAGTTATACGAGGATTATAATGGATTATTTATTATCATAAAAAGTAATTATAGAAGAAGTAAAAAATGAACAAGGGTTTAGAGCTAGGCTATTTATCAAAGGATCTAAAAGCGTCGCAAATTAGGTGCTTAGAGTTAATTTACCATGACACTGACATTTAGGGTGGTTGGGCAGCTCGGTTGCAAAGTTTAATACTGTGAAATTTAACAAAAAAAATACGCGCATCATGTCAGCCTTTGGAATACTTAAAGAATTATCTTTAAGATTATTGCCAGTAATCTTATTTATTACTTTATGTTATTACCGTTATCTGGCTTTGAATTTACATTCTTAAATTAATTGCCAGCACTGTACTTTTGTACATAAAGAAAGATTTCTTTTGGTAAGTGTGATATATAATAATAGGCAGCTTTTGATGTTTTGCAAAAAAAGACAGTTTTTTTACAAAATATTTTATTAAACGTCCTTATAAATTAATATAAAGAAAAACATAACAAAACCCGTAAAGAAATCAACAATAGCATATAAAATTACGTTTCTCCTATGTCTCGATCAATAGACTGAATAAAGGTCGCCACCAATGCGACCGTGAAATGAACAGACGATAGAAAACAGTATAAAAAGAGATCGTAGAAACTTTAGTTGTACAATAAAGTTGTAGTTTTCGTAAGTCACAGTGAAAGTAGAAAGTCATAATACCGAAGACCATTGATATCGAAGGCATAGGCATCGCGAGCTTCTAACTAAAATATAATATTCAATGAACTATCACAGAGTATATTGGCATGTATTAGTGCTTTCCATGGTGGAAGCCCCAGTCTTTGTGGTCATGGTGGCCACCCTTCTTGCCATGATCATGATGATGATGATGATGTTCTTCATGACCGTGGTGTCCCTTGTGTCCATGGTGGTCCTCGTCGTAATGATGCTTGTCGTGATGACCGTGCTTACCATGATGATGCTCATGATGACCCTTTTCGTGGTGTCCACCCTTCTTGTGGTCTCCTCCGTGATGCTCATGGTGTCCGTGATGATGTCCGTGCTTGTGGTGCTTGCCCTCGTTATGATGGTCATCGTAGAAGTGATGGTCCTTGTGGAAGTGATCTTTGTGGTATTTCTTGTGGTAGCCATCGGTTTTTTCTCCCTTATCATGATGCTTGTGGTGACCGTGTTTACCTCCTTTGTGGTGGTGACCGTGCTCGTGATGGTGGCCATGATGGTCGTGCTCATCCCAATGTTTCTTGTGGCCACCGCCATGTTCGTGATGGTGTCCTTCGTGGTGGTGCTTTCCGTGATCGCCGTGTTCGCCCTTGTGATGGTGGTGGTGTCCCTTGTGACCCTTGTGGCCCTTGCTACCGTGTTCGTGGTGATGATGGGCATGGTGCTCTTTGCCACCACCCTCTTCGTGATGGCTCGCCTTGCCGCTTGCTGCGGCCACGAGGTCCTTCTCCTCCTCGCCGAGTTCTCTGGCGTACACTGCCACAAGGCAGAGGAGCCCGATGGCTACAACGCACTTCATTTTGATTGCTGTTGTTCTGTGTTGCTTGGAGTACTTCAAGTGTCTTTTATAGTTGATCAGTTTCAGATGAGGAAAGTATGCCGCAAGCGACGAGCGCAATACTTCAGGGACGCTGACGGTTGCCCAGGCGCTGGACCGTTACGCGACATTTCGAATTGACTGTTTGTTGATAATGATTAAAAAGAATCTTACAACATCGACATGGAACTAATAGAAAATGTAAAAATGACGTACGTAACTCAATTAAAATGAGTCCACGATTTCGAGCTACTTAGATACCTAATATTTTTAAAAACAGACGGTACAAAGTCTGTCTATGATGCCGTATTCCACAGTAATACGATAATATTCACCAAATTTTGGACATTTGATTTAGAAACATGTTTAATTATCGTTTTATATTTCTCTGTGACCTCCCATACAGGCAGATGCATTTATTATTCTCAAAGCTCGACGAAGACAAAGCAAAAAACAAGAGCGTGTCTGACAGGACACTGCGCGTTAAATTGGAATTTGATTACCCTCTCTGTACCTTGTTAGTAGACAGCGTTTTGATAAAGAGTGAATGAAATTCTTTAAAGTTGTCGATTCATTTCCTTTGGTAGCAATGAAACATATTAATCAATTAAAATAATGTGTAACGTTTTATGATTTATGGCGAACTATGGTTAGATAAAATATCTTTTAAGGCATTTTAATGGTTTAATCTTTTTACCATTTTTCACAAAAAGTTGCGAAATCCCGAAATTAATGTTATTTGTTAATTTTTTTTGACCAAAGTACACGTCATGCTTAAACCATAGGCCTTATGCAAGATCAATTCTTTAGTCTAGCTAAGTTTACAGTTGTTTGACTCTGATTGTCGATGGTTCAAACAATATGAAATTGAAATATGAAAACAATTTTGCTCAACTAAAAGGTGTGTAGAACTAAGTTCTAAAGCCGAAATATCAATTAGATTCATATCACAGAATGAGATGGCAATACAATTCAAGTCAAGAATAAGTATGCCCGCCAGGAATTGTGCGGGCAATCCCTATTGTTGTTTTGATTAAATTTGTAGATTGTTCTTTTTATTCAGCATCCGCTGAAAATGAAATGGACGGAAAAAATATTTTTAAACACCGAACGCTGCCTGCGTTCTTGTGATACGAATATTTTGATGGACTGGGTTTTTGTTCTGTGTGAATTTATTTAAATTCAAATGTGTATGAAAAAATTGTTTACCGCCAAGAATTAAATTGAAAGATTAAATGTTCCTTAATATGTAGTTTTTTTTTAAATTTTCACTACATGAAATAATGTAATATATAACATTAACAATGTAATAGAAATGTAACATAAAAGAGTAATTAAGAGATTATTATATTGATACTTTCATTATCGGAACTCAGTATGAGTGCTGATATTAGATTCTTATAAGATCTGCTTCAAGTAATTGTTACCAGCTCCTCAAGTATGGTAGATTAGGTTATTTCTTGATTATTAATCTCTATGCGTCACTATAAACTAATACTAGGTATCTATGACAAAAGAGAGAGCTGTTCTATGTATCATAAGGGAAATATAATTAAAAAAGATAACACTTGTTCCAAAATTATTTATTGTTGATTCAAACAATTTATCCAATTAGTAGATTTCTATTTTTGATGAAACATTATGATTATTTAAAGTTTCGTGACACATTATCATAACTAGTTATTTTACGGTTATTACTCACATCTATTTTTCCGGTGGCGGCACCGACTAGTTTTGGACCCATCTGGGGTCCATCTTCAGGGCGAGTGTTACTGGGGTTGTTTCGCGGTCCCGTCGCGTCTCGCACGCAGTAATGGGCGTAAAACAATTAGTTAAAATATTACAAATAACAGATACAGGAAACTAAGACAATATCACATTTTATAAGTGAACCGGTTATAGAAATGGTCTGATATTTTAAAACGACCTTTTTTAATTTACTTAAAATTAAATTTAAGCTGTACTAAATACTTAATGTTAACTTGGGCCACGTCATAAACAATATATTCATTATAAAAGAGGTTAGTCTGTGCACCACTGTTAATTGGCGTCCCTAATGGCACTAGAACATTTTGTAATATAACATCCTCTGTTGGGTTCGGTTGAATGAGACCAACTCCCCATACTGAATGAATATCTTCAGGCAATGTAACATTCTGTGCTTTATAACATTTTTTTGAATTACCAAGTGCTACTTCACACAAAAGAGCAAAGCCAATAGAATTGTTTTTATTTACAAAACAATAATGAGCAGATTTAGAAATCATATCGGCAAAATAAATTCCTTTACCAAACAAATAACCTGTTGCAGGTGCTTCTGGTGGAGCTATACGAAGTCCCTGTGATAGAATCCCTGCAATGTTTGTGGTTCTAGATCCATGCCAAAGCAAACGCTTGTTATGAAGTTCTTTATATTTGTTGTAGCGGTCTTCTTCTCCAGCGCGCGAAACTTGGTAAAGGCAATCAATCTCGATTGTATAACCAAGCGAATATTGCGTATTCTCCAAATAACTCTTTACAAGATTATAATCCATTGAACTATTGTCTAATGGTGTTATAACTGCATTCAGTGAGAGGTAAAGTGATTCAATTGGACTCACAATATCATCAGACGCAGATTTTATCAAATCATAAACTATTTCAACTTCTAGTAGACTATCTAACATTTCTAATTTGTTTTTTATTACATCTACATTATCTAGTAACGGAGGTTTTTTCAGTCCAAAGTTATGAGGTACTATCGTATATAATTTATTTGTAGAATCTTTGATTTTCTCCATACTAATCGTTCCTTTATCAAAGTCTTCTAGGAGACTTGAGAGTATGCCATAGCCAAATTTGATTTGTTCTTTAGTAATTTTTCCTAGAGGCATTTTATCAACATCTAAGTCATATTGTAAAAGACAGTTGTCTATAACTTTCTTATCAAATATTTTAACAATCATCTCCTGAATAGACATTGGCAAATTACAATCACTTTCAATATTTATCTTTGACATTGAAATATCAAAGTAGTTGATATCAACAGGCACATAGGCTCTCGGAATTTTAATGAAGTGATGTCCCGAAAGTTCTCGATGTTTAGTTTTTTGCATGTAGATTGTCTCAAAATGGTTCTTCGCTTCCCAGAATTCAGTGAAATTTTCAAGTTTCTTGCCACCTATCGACGTACCTATTCTTCCCCAAGAACGGAATACCCAATATTTCTCCTGACTATCAGCTTCTAACAATTGAAGTTTATAAAAAGAATTTTTATTATCGTCCACACTTGTTTTACTCAAAACAACAGAGTAGTCATTGATTTGTTCTTTATAAACGTGGGCGACATTTTCTAAGCCGGAGTCCGGATCCACAACCATACCATATTTAATTGTTAACTTTGTTTTTTTCGCTTCATCCTTAGTATTTTGTGAGATTTGCTGGAATAGATTTGAATCACGGTTTACAATAGTTCTTAAAGTGGATTTACAAAAATGACGTCGCAAACCTGGACATCGATAATCTTTAAAAACCGGAATATGTTCTAAAGCATACGGTATTTTCATAGTGGTTTTCTTAGGTGTTTCAGTCTTGTAAGTACATTGTGTCCAAGCGCTCGTATCACCAATACACTTGTAATAAAAAGTATCTAACACAATTTTTCCTTGTTTACATTCTGGACATGTTTCGGGAACACCGCAAGTCATACAATCGGCAAGTATATCTAAACTTTCTTCTCGACTTTTGGGAATTAATAAAAGATTTGTATCGATTAGTTTCTTGAGCTCATTGTCATTCAAAACGCTTAGAGATTTACGATAGTGATCAAATAATCGTGATTCTCCTTCAATCATGTCTAAATATTTATCGGAATTTTCTTCATCATGTGCACTTACTTCAAGATAGTTTGATAAATTTTCAATTTCTTTATTAATCAAAACTTGGTCATTTTCGTTAATCGTTGAAAAGCCCGACATTTCATCAATATTTCTGAAATATAAATGATCTTCTCTTTTCATAATAAAACACTGAACGTGAAACCACATAAGACTGTCTCCAAATCTTGGATCATAATGTGATTTAGAAATTCTTATTTCATCTTTGTAGATTTTTTGATCACAATGACGACACTTGGAACTACTAGTTTTGGAATATTCAATGGAAAATGATAGTAATGGTGTTTCATTTATGTTTTGTTGTCTGTTGTTGTCAATCTGTCCTTTTTCTTGATTGTTTAGTGTTGTAGATATCATAGATTTAATTTTTGCATTAAGCCGTTTCATATCATCGTATTTTAGTACGTTGAACCTTTCAAAATCAAAAATACTCTTTGGTAATACTTTCTTGAAGAAACACTCCTCATGATGCCAATGTATTTGACAACCGTCATAAAATTTAGATTGTAATAACATTCCAAAACGTAATATACCTTTATCAATCTTTTCTTTGCACACTTTACAGTTGGCGTTTCCCGTTTTTGCATATTCCACTTTGTACGGTAAATTTGCCATTCTTGAACTGCTTTCACTTTTTGAAGATAAGTAACTTAAGTGATAATTGTTTTAAATAAAATTAATAATGCTATAAATAAGGTGAACAATGCTGTTACTTTCTATAGTCAACTGCAATTGATTTTGATAAAAATATTATAGATAAACACAATCGATAAGTCTTTGTCGCTAAAGTCTAGATAATTGTAAGTGTACGATACGGTATGATAAAGCTGTGTGAAAATGATGTTACCTACTGATTCAATTTCCATAGGTTTGTAAAATGTTAAATACTTAAATCATGTAAAATTTAATTAAAAAACAGTCTTTTTTGTTCTATTTTCAGATTTTTGTAGATATCGATGGATGCAATTAAATTCTGATTGGCCTCTTTTAGTTAATTAAGGGAAATAAATTTGTATAATAAATAAATTTGTACATTTCATCTAACATTGATGTTAGAATCACAATAGGAAGAAAATGTAAATAAAATTAGGTTATATTCAGGACAATATATTTATTTAAAAAATGTATATAATTTGATCAGTTTGGTAACATACAAAAATTGTAACACACATTTATTTGAAGTGAAATTTTAATTGTGCCAAATATTTCACATTTACTTGGTTTACGTCATAAACAATAAACTCATTATAAAGTAGCGAGCTCGAAACCTTTGTTGTAACATGTGTACCAAGAGGTACTATAACACCGTCGTTTAACACTCTATTTTGTGATGGATCCGGTTGCGTTCGACCAACTCCCCATACTGAATGTGTACCGTCGGCAAGTTTTTTAATATTTTGTGCTGCGTAGCATTTCTTCATTTCACCTAAAGCTACTTCGCACAATAAAACAAATCCTGTTGTATTCGACTTATTCGCAAAACAATAGTTAGCAGATTTTGAGGACATGTCTGCAAAATATATTCCTTTGCCAAACATATATCCCGTCATAGGCGCTTCCGGAGGTGCTATACGCAAACCCTGTGAAAGAATTCCTACTAGATTTGTTATTCTTGATCCATGCCAAAGTAAACGTTTATTATGTAACTGTTTGAATTTGTCATAGCGTTCTGCTTCGCCTTCTCGCTTAACTTCAAAAAGTTCCTCAATCTGAAGTGTGTAATTTGAATGCGTTGGAGCATGTGTATTTTTCAAGTAAGTAGAAACAAGTTCAAATTCAGGTGTCGTTTTATCCAAAGGTCTGATGTCAGTTTTTAATTTAAGATAATGAGATTCTATAGGACTGAGAGAACCATTAGAAGGTGATTGCAATAATTTATATGCTATTTCAATATCTAGCAGACTGTCTAATAATTCAATTTTTTGTTTGACGTATTCTGCCGAATCCAGAAGTTTAATACCTTCAGTTCCGAAGGTATGCGGTATTAAAGTATAAAATCTGTTTGAAGCGTCCGTAATTTTTTTTTCATCAACAAGATTATTATCAAATAAGTGAAGTAAATCTGATAGTACACCGTATCCTAATTTGATCTGTGATTTTGACAACTTTCCAAGAGGCATTATATCAAGGTCGAGTTTAAATTCTAGAAGAGTTTTGTTCATGATTTCAGTATCAAATATTTTCATTATTAAATGTTGAACTGATTTGGGCAAATTAACTTGAGAGTCAAATTGTATTGTCGATTGCTTAATATCCCCATAGCTTATATCTACTGGAACGTATGATCTGGCCTTTTTACTGAATTCTTCTGAAATCCAGTCATCACCCGTTTTTTCAGTATAAATCTTTAGGAAATGAACTTTGGCAGCATCAATTGATGTAAAGGGATCACTCTGCTGACCACCTATTGTTGTTCCTATTCTTCCCCAAGAACGATAAACCCAATACTTGTCTTCGTCATCAGATTTTAATAATTGTAGCTTATAATATGAATTTTTATTGTTTTCTACACTGAATTTACTTAAAACTTCTGAATAAGCTTTTTCACCATCCTTGTAAACATGTGCAATATTGTGAAGACCTGATTTTATGTCAATTGGATGGCCATCTTTAATCACCGATTTTACCTCTATATGTTTTGATGAACTTTGATACATGTTTCCTGATTTAGGTTCAACTTTACCATCCAAAACATTTTTGGGTATTCTTTTGAAGAGATCCGATCCCCAACTAGCTATATTTTGTTCCTCAATAAGTCTTAGAGAATCTAAAACTGTTCCATTTTCAGTATTAATAAGGTCAAAGTAAGTTTCATCGATTACTTCTATATCTTTATTTTGAATTGCTTGTATCATAGTAGAATTTTTATCTAATTCTTCTTTTGTAGTAACTACAGCAGCAGTTGTATCTGTAAGTTTGCTTACGACAAGACCACCTAATTTCAAAATATTACGCTTGAGATCTTCCTTAGGAGTTTTAAGTTTACCGTACAAAAAGAATTGAATATTCTTTAATGGATAAGATATTCCTCTGTAAGGATTAGCAGAATCCGGTAAGTCAACATCAGTGGCTTGTGATGGTTTAATCGAAAATATACGTTGAATAATATTACTTTTGTAATTTTTAAATATATCATGATTTCTTAAGGATTCGGGTACCTTGAAAAGGTCTTTATCAGGTTCTTTAGTGGTATAATGGCATTGTGTCCATGGAGTTACATCTCCAGTACACCTATAATTAAAATCATCGAGTATTATTTGACCTATTTTACATTCGGGGCATTTCTGTGGTACTCCAAAAGCCATGCAATCTGCCAAATTATCTATGCATACTTCCCGACTTGAAGGCAAATCAAGATCGTTTTCTTTTAATAATGCTTGTATTTCATTTTTTGTTAAATCTTTCAAATCGTTTCTGTATGCATCAAATGCTTTACTCTGTACTGTCAATTTATCTTGTAATTCTTCATTAACCACAGTGTCGTCACCATTGTTGGAATGTGTTTTTATTTTTTTAACAATAAAGTCGTCATCTACAATTGAAATTTTTTCCATTATCATTGCTTGATCATCTGATCTAAGATTTTCAAAACCTGGTATGTCTTTACCCGTAGCGAAAAACATAAGGTCTTCCCGTGTGTCAACAAAACACTTGAGATGATACCACATAAGGCAATCACCATATCTAGGGTCATACTTAGATTTCGATATTCTTATTTCGTTTTTGATTATTTTTATGTCACAGTACCTACACGTTGCACTACTGGTTTTTGAGTATTCTATGGAAAATGTTGATAAGATACTTGTATTGCTAGAATCTAAACTTCTTTTAGAAACTTTATTATCATCAGAAAGTGGTAACGCTGCTTGAGATACATTCTTAACTTTCTTTTGTATTCTTTCTTGATCCTTGTGTAAAAGTAAATTGTACTTTCCTATTTCATTAACATTGTGAAGAAATATTTTCTTGAAAAAACATTCTTCGTGATGCCAATGAGATTGTATCTTGTCGCAAAATGCGGATTGTAAATTAATAGCAAAGCGCACTGACCCTTTATCAATTTTTCCTTTACATATTTTACAATCTGACTTATCACTTTTGGCATACTCCACCTCATACAACGAAGCTGACATTATATTGGTGACAAAAACAAACAATGATCACAGCACGTTCACTACGTTCGAAACTAAATCATAACTGCAGTCGATATCGTGTAAAAAAATTTATCAGTTTATGTAGATAACACAATATAAAATTATTGATAGTGGTATTCAGTACAGTATTTTCTTATTTTTATACTGGGTATGTCAACATAGTGCAATATTAGTTTCGTATAACTATTTTTACGAACGTGACAAACAGTTTACGATTCAAAATTTTGTATAAGAAATTAAATCTTGATCAATAACTATAGCAAATAAATATCACATTAAGAGAAACGGGCACAATAAATAATTTGATAGACACTTTTCAGATACAAGTGATTTGTAATGTTTTGATAGCCTTAAGTATTTGGATGAGGAACCCAAAAACTTAACTGATAAAATCTTTATCAATACTTATAAATCATACTATCTAATGTTATTGAAATTCTATTTTGTATTGAATATTTCTGCTTATTTCAAAGATATTAAAACTGAACGAGATAACCATAGACCCAAATTCACTTTGTACACAAATTTACCAAAATATTTACCAAACAATATCAATTAGCACAGAGTATCAAATAGTTGAACATTAAACGTACACTCGATCCAAAAGTTAATAGTTTCATAGACAAGTGTACTATAGAATTAATAGTAAAATAGTGAACAGCACTTCACAACTCCCGTGAGTTCCGCAACCTGGTATAAGCAAGTTTGTAAATTACTAATTAATAACGAATTCGGCTACAGAGAGTACTGAAGTCAGACTTTGTTGAAGAGATCATTTAATTTTACAACTATCAAAACCATATATAATTTGTAATACTGTGGATGCGTATTTTACATTTAATTTATCTTCCCATCTTCCCGTTAAGCACATGTCTTTGTGTTCCAGGTTAATCTATCTTCTGTCATTTCAGTCGTTACTTATTTCTTGATCATGTCACGTTACACGAACTCCATCTTTCTCTTTCTAGGCCTAGCTTTACCGAAGTACTAAAAGTAGTAATAGCTAACGCCCGCGACTTAGCCGCGCGAAATTAAAAGAAACAAAATTGACTAGCCTATGTGTTCTATGAGACTAGCCATTCCACCTATGCAAAATTTCATCGAGAGCCGTTCAGCAGTTTAGGCTACAAACGTTAACAAACAACCATCCATCTGAACTTTTGCATCTATAATATTATTAAGATTGAAAGTATATATTTCCGAGTAGTTAAAAAATATAAATTAAACAAAAGTCTTGACCGTGCGGTGAAACATAGATATCATGTAACAGTGGTCATATCCGGCGCTACAATGAATAATTATCTGAAAGTTGCGCGGACTGAGGTATTCCAATTTCACTCGAGGGCAGAACAGTGAGCCAGAGTAGTTTAGCCAGCATTATAAGCGTTAAAAATACTCCACAAAACCTTGTACAATTATTGTTTTTCTAATACGTAACACATTATATTAATATATTAATATCATTTAATTAACAGATGCAGACGATAGTAAACTTAGCAGGAAGCTTAATTAAAATTACGTTATTGGTTAACTTTAATAATGCGCCATCTGTTGGCGAAAGTTAATCGGATTTTAATTGCCTTGAATACTTAGCGAACAGAGGCTAATAAATATTTTATATTGTAAAATGAAGCAAGTAATTTTGAAAGCTAATTTCTTTTTTATGTTAAAGGGGAATAATGTTACGAAATTCGAAAAAGAGAAGACATCGGCAAGATCTGTAGAATTGCAAATGTAATATAATGCGTCTACAATTCTGCGGATTTAGTCTGGACTGGTCCGTTATTCCAATGTTATACGAGTATCATTCCTACAATCTGACATTATAAATGCAAAAGTTTGGATGTTTGTTAGAAAGTATCTCCAACACGGTTGGACGGACATCGACGAAATTTGCCACAGATGTAGAGAACATAGTTTGGATGAAAACATGGGTTACTTACAATTATTTTTTTAATTTCGTCGGACGAATTCACGGTAGAAGTTAGTACATAATAATGCAACTACGAGTCTATATTTTTTTATTATTGAATCTATCAGCGCTATTTCAAAGAATTACTTTTAGATATATTTGTATTTGTTTATATAAATGGGAAGATAAAATTGTACAGATACCAATATTTGCTAGTATAAGTCCACTTTGCAATATAATACTAAGGACTATAACTTAGTTGCACTAAGTATCCAACTTTCTTGATATACAGGAGGCTCTATTGTTCCACGGGCTGTCTAAAGCGGTTTAACTTTACTCTTCATTATAGTTTTAGTGTGCAGATGTGCTCTTCGTAGACATCCCTGTAACTTCACCGTCCATTTTACTACAGTAATGAAGGTACCACCTGCTAAGTTAAATTATTATAAAGAAAAATATTAAAAAAGTTCATTAATATTTTATACTATACACATACATGTTGAAGGATACGAAGGTAGAGCAAGGCTGGAGAAAGTATGGATTGTGTGAAAGAGAATATGCTTAAGGGAGTGAATTCACATATGACGGTTGATAGCATGGAAGAGCAGTACACACTGTGCCAACCCTCCATACACTGTACACTACACTGATACATGCAATATTCTTGTTCACGACAGTGAAATGTATGCAACTAACTATTTTAAGTCTACATTTAAAGAGGAAAGATGTATTTTAGTATGTAACGAATAAACAGGTAAACTACTGAGTCGATTTCTTGATGTCGAATGGTATAGGTGGTGCGGATTTCGAGTTAACAATACGAGTAGAGATGGAACTAATTTTAACAAAAGAACTGATAACTTTAACAGAAGAAAGCTATCATTTTTCTATGCATTGAAATGAATAAGTTCGATTCATTGATTGGAGGTGGATATCAAAAAGTCCCTCTTATTTCTTTCTATGTGTAAGTGTTCTTACCATCTATCACACTAGTATAAGAGTTTGAAGTGTACTTGTTTGTAGTTTCCCTAATACTTGCTTGTTTGAACTAAACAAGAGGTCGATTGTGTCATATACAATACTATAGGACTCCCGGAAATATATATCTTATTTGTATGCATTAATTAAATAAATTCAGATGACAAGTAGGAATAGGTAATTGTCCAGGGAACATACAAGATACTTGGATTAAATTTAAAGTCTATAGCAACAAAAATAAGGATTTTTTACCATGAGACAGTTTATTTTGGCCAATAGTAACGTCGCATCGTCTAAGTGCATTGTTTTTTTTTACATGGTGTAAAACTATTTATTTTTAAAAAAACAAATGGGTATCAGATGGTAATATCAATCCTTTATCCTCGATGTATATCAATATGTCGGACATAAGCAATCCGCTAAGTGCTGGAAGCGTTGCTTGATCAATATAGGGATTGGAAAAGTTTTGTCGTCTATTACTTGTATATATGGATTGAGAAATTATTTATGTTTTAGTATTTAACACTTTATATTATTGAAAACGATATTTATAAAAACTTTATACGAGTAATATAGAAAAAAATTAACCCCTATGTTATCATCGTCATCATGACCAACTCACTATGTGTTCCGTAATAGCCTAATAAGGGGTGATTAGACCATATTTAACCACGCTAGCACAGTGCGGGTTGGTTGACTTCACACATATCTTTGAAATTCTTCGCCGACATGTGCAATTTTCATCACGATGTTTTCCTTCATCTTAAGAACGCCGGGTAAATTATGTATGTACATATGAAATTCGAAAATCACATTGGTATATAGCGGGGATTCGAACCCAGAACCTATAGATTACAAGTCAAGTGCTTAAACCCCTGAGCCACCGGCGCTCTTATACATACAGCATTTTAATATTAAATGTCAAAATACCATTTGCATTTTGCATAACCTCTGGCTAGATTGAGAATGTCATTCTTTCTTTGTATACGCTGTCGTTTTTACTTTATTACCCAACCTTAACTTAATAAAATGTTCTTTTCTCGCACAAAGAGTTTGCCGTTTCATTTAATAATTACATTTACAGGGCAAAGCTTTAGTTTTTGTTCTATTTACGTGCTCCATTAAAACGGTTTTCTTGCGAAACTTAATTTATTATGAGGAGCGCATATTTTAACAGATTTACTCTTAAGACCCTTTTATCTTTTGTTTTTGTTATGCGATTTTTCTTATAGTTACACTAAAGTACTTTACAATAAAAACTTACTATTATTTTAATTCGAAAGTTTGTATGTCTGAATGGATGTTTGTAAGAAGATATCTCCTAAATTGCTAAACGGATCTCCATGAAACTTTGCATAGATGTAGAGCATAGTCTGGAAGAACAGATAAGCTAATTATTCTAAAAACTAAAAAGCAAAAGATCTCTAACAAACTACTCGAGTAACTTTATTTGTGTATGGAAGTTAGATAAATGTATCAAGAAAATTAATTTCACTGCTTCGCCTTTTCCATCAGTTTCTATTGGACTGGAAAATGAGCAAGGCATCGAGT
The DNA here is from genome assembly GCF_000836215.1 of Papilio polytes. Lineage (NCBI taxonomy): Eukaryota > Metazoa > Arthropoda > Insecta > Lepidoptera > Papilionidae > Papilio > Papilio polytes. Next base: position 2,115,667 of record NW_013525046.1, on the reverse strand, counting down.
ATGTGTAATTTTCCTAAACATTTGACGCGCTATAGGCGTGTTAAATAATAAACTAACACAATATTTTATGCCACATGTCCTGAACTGAGTTATTTTCTAAGGAAAAAACACAGACACCTAAGAAAGGTTTAATTTATTTACATTAAAGTTCACCAATGCGGATTGTTAGGTATTATTCAGGATTAATGTAGCTAGGCATCAATTTTTAGTCTCTGTAAAAGTGGATAGTTAGTTAAAAATCTCGTAGGCCTGAAGTGCGTGCTAAGGGCAGATTGTGCCGCGAAAACCGAACCCATTGTGTTCGGCACACTGGTGTTGAATTCATATGAAATAGAAAAATGTAATATACGCATGTTTCTACATTACATGAGCTATTTCTCTGTTCTTTATTTAAAAATACAATAAATCAAAATGCTACTGACTGTAAGAGATTTTAATGTAACCCCAGCACAGGTGACGGGTTACCCTTATCAAATGTCGATTACTCGGACGAGTTGGGACTTTTGTTTATAAAATGTGTATTTTATTCTTTTTCGCAGAATATAAATAAATGTAAATACTTTTAGACAGAAAAAGGTTATCCGTTTTCATGTCTCTGAGAAAATCTGCATATAGGATTATAACCCTAAACAATATATATAGAAAAAGCTACATAATATACAGCTACATGATATATTCAATTACTCGTATAAAGGCAGAGCCAAAACAATTAGAAACTAAAAACTTAAAATTTTACAGATAGATTTCTGACATTACTACGCTATAAGAGCGTTGGAAGTGCAGCGGTTAACTGGTTTGTTCAAACACATTATGAAAATTAAAATGCATTTTTTTTATATTTCTGTGTCGTTTCAAAATCATCTTAAAATTCCTTATAAGTCACGAAGAGTATGTAAGTATGCATTTCTCAGTACACTTAAAACTTTAGTGTTAAGCTTTTGGCACTTCACTTTGCTGTATACAATCTCTTAAGTGCGCAGTGGGAACTTATAAAAAATTTATGCCCCTTTCTACTCGTTTCTCTCCTCTAGGTGGTGAGTTACAGAATCGTATTTAAAGTTGAAATTACTTCAAAACCAAAAAAAATATATCTATATTAAATAAAAAAGAAAGTTAATGTAGTAAAAATATCACTAAGAATAAAAATACCGTTTACTAATAATTTGATTTATATCTTACTAATAATAATTTGAAAGTTTAGATGGATGGATGTTTGTTAGAGCATGTCGCCTAAACTGCTGAATGGATCTCTATATGGCATTGTATTGGACTAGAATATATAGGTTATTTTAACAAGTGAATGTAGTCACAGTCGAAACCTAGTTTAAATGATATAAAACAATAAACCATACTAAATAGAAAAGTTAAATCAGAAATAAGCGGTTTATACAACAAGCGGTTTGTCCCACATACGTCTATCACTAACCACGATACCCATAGACTGTTCGCTTGTTTATTGCAAAATTAATTGGCGAGTAATTGCCTGCGCTCGGCTGGGCCACGTCTGAAGGCGTCCTGCTATTGACTGCTAGTTAATTAGATCCGAACTGCTGAGAACAATGCGGAACAAACTGCTCAGATGTGCGGCTCGCCTGCTAACGCTCGGCGACTCTGCGACACGAAGACAGTCCCATTTATAATTCCCTAGTATTAACTACAATAACTAGTAAGAAATTATTCTTCATCTGTTTGGGAATGTGCACGGTTTCAGCTAGCTTAAGCTAATATACTGTATTTTTAATGGTTTTTGCATCAAGGATCGATTCAAGCGAATTACAGTACTATAAGATTTATTATGTGTAAAATAAAATATTTTATACCTTAAGTGAGTGCACACCTTAAACTAAACTATCCCACAACTGTTTTGTCGCGCTTTGATTCCTAATTGTTAAAATGGTGGTGCACACTATTAGATTTTTAGTTGTTCAACTAAACAGTTGAATCGGTTGCGAAACAGTCGACAGTCGCAAAACAGTTACGCGATAGTTTAGTCAAAGGAGAGCGCCCGATCTTATATTTTCTCTTGAAATAGCTATAAAAAGTTTTCTGTTAAACACAAGTATTAAACGAAACTATTGAATTATAATATTTCAAAAAGATAAAAGCTTTAGGAAGACAAATTTCCCATTAATCAGACCTTGTATTTATCAGAAAATCCTGAAAAAGGGTCTTCTTGTTAGCAGTAACGGGGGTTAACTGTCGGACCTGATCAGGTAAACGTGCGGAATTAATCACACCTTCACGGAAGGGATCAAGCGATAGTCAGCGTTTCGACATGTGTGGCTTTGAAAAGTGCGATAGATGTGCAAATCCAATTGAGAAAAGTAAGTATGCCTAAATATTTTTAAAAAAGAATACATTCGTCGTAGTCAATACATTATCATTTTAGAAATTAACAAGCTGTTGCTCGCGACTTTGCCCGATTGCAATTAAATAAAAGACAGCCTATGTTACTCACAGATGAAGTAGCTTTTTAATGGTGAAAGAATTTTTGAAATCGGTAAATAGTTTTTTATTTGCTTATAATATCCAAAAATAAAAATCTTTCCTCTTTATTACATTAGTATTGATAAAGGATTTCAGTTTATTTTTTCGATTCCATCATGCGCTTGTTTTGTGTGCAATTTGTTTGTCCACACTTATGTAAGCTATATTATTTGGACAACTGCCAATCGTATCAAGGTTCAATCTATGTAGATCCTAAGCTGTTAATCTGGTGCTTCGACATACACCATTGTAAATGAAAAGTTACGTCATGTAACACAAATTTGTTATCAAAAATATAAAGGACCATCATTTGATTGAAACTGTATGTTACACTTACGAGTATGTCCTTGAGTTACACTCTAAAGATAAAGTTGTTAAAGTGAATTATTAATTCAATTTTTATTGCTTGAGTAATCAATGCACGTCACCGTGAATTCGACGCTTTCTACCGTAAATTATTAAAATTTGATCCAAGAAACCAATTTTAACTTAATAGCCCCAACTGCGTAGAACCTTTTCTCTGAGAGAATAGATCCTCATTCAATTATCTAAATGAAATCTGGATCAGTCTTGTGATCGCACGGCGTTAACACAATTTGTACCAGTCCAAGTCGAATTAAGAATAAAAAGTTATTGGATCTTTTTATTGTATAAATTACTTCCAATAAAAGATTTTTTTATGTCTTTACGTGTATGTATGTACATATATTATGGTGTGATTTTTTCGTTTATCCTAGAAATTTTCCAATAGAGCTTAGTAGAAAGTTAAACTATAATAAAATATATATGTAAACATACATTTACGTTTCCACTCACCTAGAGAATCCATTACGAGCTGGCAGCGGAAGTGAGAGGTTCGCGTCGCCGGAAGTCGCCGGTGTACACCGGATATGATGTTGAAATTCCTGATTTCCGGTGCAACGTGGCTTTCATTTTGTCCAAGTAGATGCGCTTAACAATAATAAATCGTCTACTGTTATCTTCCACTACTTAGATTACAAATAGAATTATTTTAAAGGTAATCTGTACAAGATAAGTAATAGTTAATTTTAAAAGTCTAACACTTCTCAAATAATAATGTTTATTTTTGATATTTAAACAAAATTTACATTAAACTAATATTATTCTCTTAAGACTTTTTCCTTTTTGAGTTTATCTTACTTATCAGACTTACAATATTTAGTATTTTCCTTGCATTTCTAATCTACAGTAGGTTTCCACGGCGCGTTGTCTGTCCATCTGTCTGAAACTAAGATATCTAATGTGCTTCTGACAATTGGAGCCATTCTAGCTATTATATACTGCTTCGCAGAAATGAATTTTGTAACTGAGTCCGTCGTTCCGGAGTGGGTTGTGTGTGACAGTTACCTTTGATAAATGGCATATAACTAAATCATTCCGCGAACGCACGAAAATATTTCACACATCACGGAATAATGTATCGCGTAACTTTAATAGTGTTTTGGTGGTAGTTTATTTTTACGGTTTATAGAGCGAGAAAAAGAACGATAGGTAAATCGGAAAAATCGGGTAAGCTTCATACGGTTTATAAGAAGTAGAACTAATATTTTAACCAAGATTTTTTTTTTAATAATTTTAATATTTTGCAAGAAGGGAGTGACGACTGAGATGACGGATGATAGTGCTTTGGAGGACGAAAACCCGGTGCGCCGACCCTACGGGAGTAGGATAAGGCAGGGGAGATGATGATGATGATGATGATGAACTAATATTTTATCCATAATTTACTTTGCCGCAGTTAGGCCTCAAGCTATTGAATGAAATGGTTAATACAGAGTTTTAAAGCCTATTTCGTACTATTAAAAAAAATTCTTATCTTTATTGTCATTTCTCATGGGTTTATTAAAATGTTTAGTTTTGTTAAGTCCATTAAAAGTTGACAAACTAGGTGCTCAGTTACGAAGACGTTGGAAGATTTCTTGTTGTCAATTTAAAAGTTTTATTGCGGATTCTCTTTCCAGCTTTCCGACCATTTAAACACAATTAAAACCTATTTAAAGTTAGTTAACTAATTTAAATAAAAATAATAGAATTAAGTCGTATTATATTTTGATTAAATTGCACAAATGTTGGTCTTGATCTTAGTCTATTGTTTAAAGAAATAAAAAGCGCTATATACGGTCAGTTCTAATTGAAAGTTTTAACTAACTAATCAGTCGAACTATACAGTGAAAACTGCGTCTGTAGGCAAAATTTTAACTAAACAGTTACATTTTTGCCTACACACGCATAATTTTACTCATACATCTTCAGAAGAAACTGACAATTAAAACTGAGACTTCGTAGCAGTCTTAAATAACAGCTGTAAATTTTTCAGTGTGAAATGTCACGATAAGGAGTCTTAATCGAAAATTGTATGATACTTTACGACAAATCTTTCAGAATAGACACCTACCTAAAATAATGGCTTTCATTTTTCTCAACATGTTCTTTTAACTATTGTCTTCTTTCCTTTATGGACCATGTTTTTTTTTTCGAATTAATATTACGGCCTAAGTGCGCTACAGTACAACAAAGTTAAACGAACCACGAATGTGTGCACACGAATAACCGAATAGCTCGGATTACAACTATCCCGTAAAATGCTATAAATTTATCATGCGGTATAAGATACAAGAGGATGGCGATTACAAAAAAAAAACTATTCAAATATGATCCAAGTTGTGCTGAAGACTGTACAGTTTACTATCCGAATTCTTCTTCATGTAGTCAAAAAATAACTGGTTTTACTTCAAAACACTTGACATTATATTCCGCAATCGTAAGTCTCTCCAGTCTTCCGTAAAACTGAGAAAGTCACCGACCAGTTTGGTTACATTTTACACTTTTTTTTTAACATGCCAAGTTCATTCTCTAATTAGAGTTGGATGGTAAAGAATTTATAATGAAACACTAGTAACTACTTTATTTGGCATTTATCTATTTTTAAGATTTTAAAACGTATTAGTTACTTTAAAACTTTTCAAACTATAAGGTTGTACATTGTACCACACGATGTCATGTTTCGACCGCCCATTCGTATCAAGTTGGCTCCTGAAAGTTTGTTCCAATTATTCATTGCATATGCTGAAAGGATTAGGACATAAGTTAACAACAATAATATTATCAAAAATTTTATTTAGTGTTGCAGAGCAACTTCAAATTACTGATTTTTAAATCCAATAGATTTTTTTTAGATCAGTAAGAATTCATCTGATGTCAATTAAACAATAGAAAACATTTTAACAAAAAAGTGAAAGTTTAGATGGATGGATGGATGTTTGTTAGAGTTTGTAGCCTAAACGGCTAAACGGATTTCGGTGAAATTTGGTAGCAGTCGAAGATAGTTTGTAAGGATACAATACTCACGTTTGTTTTTTTAATTTCACACAAACGGTGTCGCGGGCGAAAGCTAGTATAAAATAATCTAATCACTTCTCTTATCAATATTAAAAAAAATCATTCATTAGAATTTATGTTGGTTCATTAGATTTTATGTTGGAATATCAGGTGTGTTGAACATTATCGAGGCGAGCTCCCGGTGCAATAAGATAGGTTAGGTCACATGACAACGACAAATGAGGCCGTAACTCTCTGCGTCCCCTCTTAAGATTTTCTTATACACCGGTTATTACATTTTACCTGCACCGTGCCGTTATTAAGTCTGGCAACGTTGAGTTTTTCTTTGCTTTTCTTACTCATAAAACCAGCGTGTACCGCAATGTGCGACATTTATTTCATCATAACTTACTTTTATTTCATTTTTAAAGTTAAAATATAAATAATTTTATAAGTTTAGATTTTTATCAAAAACTAATCTACTTAAAGTTTTTCTTTAAAGTATTTTAATTTATAAAATAAAATATCATATACGTATGATGAAAAATATCAAATTAAGAAACTTATTACAGAATACTTCCAAAGATAAATTAAAGAACTTAAGTATCTATGGCTATAGACGCGTAAGCTCATTTTATTGTTAAGACCACTACACACGTTTAGTTTTACCGGAATAATCGGATCGTTCAGATAAATCTAACGAGTGTAGGTAAAATTGAGAATGGGATAGCTCTCAGTTTTGTTATATTTACCTAAACGATCGGACTATTCAACTAAGCGTGTGTAGCTGGCATTAAAAAATCTATATATTACTTTAGTTGTTAAAAAAATGTTACGTATTAAAGGTAATAAATTTTCTCGACGATTGTACTCGTATATGTTTCTATCGAATAAAGCGATCTCTTCATTCCGACACTTTTTTATACTTCTGTAAGATTTATGTTCAAACTTGCGCTATTACTCATCTGGCTCCTGAGGAGTTTGTTTTTTGTAATCGATTCAACTTCTTTTGCTATCAAGTTTACGTAACTTAGAAAAAATGAATTAAGCGATCACTTAATTGTATTCTGTCATTTATGAGATTAACTTAAAACTATTTTTTTATTAATTACAAACAATAAACTTTTAATTATTGAAATCTTGGATGATGTCTATTTTATTTATTTTGAGCTCTTTTTAGCAGATTCCTTTTACTGCAATGTTAGTTATACTCGTATATATTATGTTATTATAAACGTATACAGTACACATGAATGCAAATAAAACGTTAAGTTTCCTATTAATGTTTAAAATTCATTGCTACCTTCTTATAAAAAAAATATTTTTTATTATTTAAAGTGTACACGTAATGTCAAAAATCTTACTGAGACTCTTGATTGTAAATGTAATTAGACTTTATTCATAATTCAATCAAATGAGTTGAAATAAAAAGAAGTATTTTCTTTCAAAGGTACAATAGCAAATATTAACAGGACTGGATTGATTAACCCGTGTGTAAAATGATTTGGTTCAATTTAATGCACCGTAAAATTTTATTCAGGTTTAATGAAACCACACGCACTATCGAAAACTAATTATTACTTCTGAATAAATAATTGTATGATGAAACCTGGACTATGGATTTGAAATAAAAAAAAATGTGGAAACTTCTAATGTTTATTGTCTCGCTAATTTTCGTTTTCATTATCTATTCTACTCTTTTCACTTTCTTGCTTATTTTCTACAGTTTTCATTCCGATACATATACTGTATTCTTTAGTGTTATTAGATAATAAAGCATTTGGTCGATTTCGGTAATGAATATTGGTGACATTTTCACAATTAGCTCCTCTTTTGTCGCCTTCAAATCACTTACTTCAAATTATAAACACGTAAATATACACATATAGTACAAAAATGTTATTTTCCCCTTTGCGTTCTTCCATAATATGTTTCACACACCATGATCTGTGACCATTCTCGTAGTCTTTGATGCAGAATTATTCTCTTCGGTATTTATAATATCATATTAATAAATATGTCGACTAGACGAAACTTTCGTTGTACGTATATTATTTTATAGACTAGTCGACACTTCAGTGTTCCTCAAATCAGGCACGTTTAACGTGAAATGTCTGTTACAAGTGCATTTACTTTGTCCGCCAATTTGATCTCTGGCGATACAAATGTTGGGCGATCGAAATTTTTCAGCTCTTCCTTTTTCGTTGTCTTTTGATCTATCATGAATCTTATATATAGGTCCTATATCTTTTTTACTATCTACTTTATCACTTTTAGTAACAAATTCAGGTGATCTTTGGTATAATTCAGATGTCAGCCAGTTCTGTTGGTAAGTTTTGCTTTTGTTGCTTTTCAAATGTGAATAATTATTGCGATCGGAAGCGGTTTCTACTTCGGTGCTATGTTCACTTGAATAACGTTGGGACATCCAAAGATATCGCGCCATCGGTTCCTCTGGTCCCCATAAACGTGAAGGACGGAATGCTGATGCCACTTTCTGAAAAGAAAAACAATAAAAAATGAAAAAAAAATGAGCATATTATTTTACATAAACTGTTTTAGAGATGTCAGGATTGGGTAAATCTAATTTACTATGGTTTAGTTTTCAGAGGACATATCTCAACTACTAAATATAAATTTATTTCCGCATACCATGAAATTTCACATTTTGATTGGTTGATATTATATAGTCAGTGATGATCGCTTAATAAAAGGTGGATTGTTGGAACTCCCTTTATCGTCTCTTTTAGTTAAAAATTCTGCTTACCGTAATCAAGTTGAATTGTTCCTCTTTAGCAACAGCTATGGCAGCAAATATCACTATGATGACAATTATTAAAATTAGTATCCCGACTAAAGGCCAGAGCACTGGACCATGGGCCCAGGTAGTACGTAGCGACGCTCGCAGCCACCATCCCGTGACACCCAGGAGTATGAAAGGAGTTAACCACCATACAATTATCCAATAACTGGACAATCTCGTCCCGGTGACAAACTGTACGTCGATAGTGAGGTAGAACCAGCCTGGAAGTTATACGAAATATATGTTAATTTCCAAAATCCAAATAGAAAAAAAATCACAGGGCAAACAATTAATACCTGTAGAAAGTATTATATGATTATCTCTTTTAACTAATTTGCTATTTTATTTTTGCAGGCGTCTCGACTGTCATCGATTACGGTAGTGTTATTTTTCTGATATGTTAAAATGCACCAAATACTAAATACTTTTATTCCAGCATATTAAAATTAGCTGAATACTTACCGTATAAATAAACGAATCCTACTACTTCGATAGCGGCTGTGAATACGGCCAACACTGGCACCACCATTTCATCTAACAGCGCCACTATGTCAAGTCCACTAGCCAGTACTGCGACCGTCAGAGCTGTCCCAACTGCTGACGTTGCTGAGGCGTAAAGCCGCCATTGGTCTCCGGTTAATCGATGCAGTTTGTCGTACACGGGAAAGAGTAGTGTAAGCTGAAAATTGATTTACATAGATATTTTAATTTATTATTATATCACAGGTAACAAGAGTTTATAACTATTTGGGATGACTGTTCGAATATTTGGTAATGAGACAAAGAACTTCTAAAGTAAAGTCAATTCTGCAAATGTTTTTAAATGAAAAAATATTTGTACATATAAACCATATAAATCTACATTAAGTCTTCTTTGTTTAAACCTTTACAGTATTTTAAACTTATATAATAGGTTAAAATACACAATGTCACGGTCCAGCGAATAACTGACGGAATAATTTTTCTGTTTATGTTGAAATATTAAATCGCACGATGTCGTTAACGTAACTATTACGAAGTTCTAGGAAATCCAACTTTGTTAGTACAAACTGTAATGTGTGAATATTTTTTTGATACACTTAATATAAAAAAACATAAACATTTATCTTATATAGTTAAAGTCAAAGGTATATTTTTTCTGTATTGTATACCAATCCATTTCTATTTAATGACTTTAGATAATTGAAAAACTTCTTATTACATATACATTTCCTTATTCCAATCAAATTCGTACAAGGCTCATTTCAGATGACGTTTATATTTGCGTCAATGTAGGTTGTGTTTTGAATAGCATTGTTAACCTATAATAATACAAGCTTACCACACTTATAACCCCGGAAAGTAGAACTAATGCGAACGCCAAAATCGGCCATTCCTTAGCTCTTCGCTCTGATACTGAAGATTGATAGATTAGCACCAATATTGTTATGATCCCCAGATCTTTCTTGCTGCTGCCACTGATGAACTCCCAAAATAATACCCACAACCATCCTGATAGTATGTTTGAAATAATAACAAATGTTGACACCCTGAAAACGAGGAACGAAAATAATAAACACATGAAAGGCACAATATTAATAATATTTAGAGAAGTGGGTTTTTTTACAGCATTAAAAGTATGGGGAATGTAATAATTGATTAATAGGAATCGTTTTAGATTCATTTTTAGTATAATGTAACTGTTATTTGTGTAAGATACTAAAATTTAAACAAACATTTGACGACTACGTGAACTAACCACACAAAAGCCACAAAGCAGATTGTATTTCCTTCAAATACTATGATAATGTTGTATCTTACAAAACATATGAATAAATATTAAAGTGTTCCCAAGTTGCCAGAAGAAAATTAACAAAACACGAACCATCTGACGTCAGAAAACGAGTAGACCGTCCCACCAGCACTTATCAGATATCCGCTAACGATCTGCGTCGACAGCAACGCTTGTACCAACGCACTGTGCCAAATGTACGGTTCAGACATAGTCTTCCAATTCTCACAATATTCCATTAATGAATACAAACTTCCATTCTCCGAGAGAAATGAAGCAAGAGCTATAGCGATTATCAAGATCATTGGACTTATAGTTAGAAACGATATCGTTAATGACTTCCTTAGTCTGTACAACCTGCAATATAAAACAACAGTATGAAATCTTTTATTTGTCATTTATTTTAACTATTTCTTCCCGTTACGTTTTGCTTTAGAAAACATTTTGAATTTGAATTTAGAAGCATTATTTTCTTCTTTTTCAAAAATTTCAATAATAAATGATTCAGCCTTCTTGATACAATGGTAATTAAACGAGAATATAATTAGCATCAATAATTTTATTGTGACAAAGTACATACCAATTAATACTTACATAATGGGCACAAAGAACCATAAAACGAATATTAAAATAGCCATTACGCCGAGATACTGCGGGTGTTCAGTGAATGGCGCCAAAAATGTTGAACTGAAATTGTTAAAATAATTAAACACAACTTGACTGGTATGAAACGTTCAAAACTTTCGGTATCAAATCATTGGCAAGCTTGATTCAAACAAAAGACAAATTAAAAAGATCTAAGTTTATTCCTAAGGTGTCAGAGACAATGAAAATTATATCGCGCCGTTCTGACCTACGTTTAGAATTGACCTTAATTGACAAATCGAATGAATCCGCTATTATTTTTAGTTCGGGACTAGGTCGAGCTATTCCCATTTTAACAACCTTTTCACAAGTTATTAACGAGTATAACTTACTTGAAACATTCTGACGCATTCATTTTATTTTCATATCCATACTGAAAAAACAAAAACATATATTATATTAAACAATAAAATAATTCTTTCATTACATCAGCGACTTTGCAAATAGCAACATAAATAAAAAATGAAAACTCATATAAAACATCGGTCGCAAATAGAGTGACAAGTCGATGAAAGATTTGGAATATTAGACGACGTGAGGCACCGTTGTTAGTTAGGGAATATGACGTCACGTGTATATCTTTTAATTTAAAATGCTATAACATACATTTTAATTACTTTTTATCTTATTTAATGCTTACCGGTGTGATATGTAATTTGATACAATCCTTTAGAGGAATGGATCCTTTTGCGATCCATATTAAATATGCAAAAGCGAGCGCAGCGTAGATCATACCATACGCACAGCATAAGTACGAAGTCAATAGTTTTAAATGTCCAATACCTGTAATTATAATCATTTAGTTATCACAACTTAATATTCTTGACAAAGTAAACAAAACATCAAATAAAACAAACTGCTTGTTCAAAAATGTTTCTGGTAATTATTTTCTAAAGTGGTGGTTGTCTTAAAATTATAATGGTTCATTGTACTACTTAAGACAAAAAGTTGAATAAACCCGTTAATTAAAAGGAAACAGCATTACAGATACAGCGAGTTAAGAAGCGTATTTTAATTAGTAATTGTTATAACTATCGCAAAAAAGACAGAACCAGGATTTATACTTTTTGCGATATTTGAATTTAATAAAATACCATCTCATAAATGACTTTTTTCATCAGAATTAACTTGGAATTTAATTCATTAATAAAAGTAAATCAAACCTCTAAGTATTGGAACAGCCCTCCATACACCAACAGGATCCTGTTGGCTGAGTTGTCCCATCGTCAACTGCAGCATCGTGATCGGCAGGCCGAGTGTTATCAACCAGAACGTGTAAATGATCAAGTACTGCAGGTCGCCGTATCTGAACGCCTCTCTCGGGAGACGCACCAAGTTGAAGAGAGTCAGCGATATCGCGATCGTGGATACTTGTATCTTGATCGCATCGTACGCCCGTCGGACTGTCTGGAACAGAAAATATTACTGATAGAATATTACTGAAGAAAGTATGGATGGATTGTGTGATACAGGATATGCGTAAGAAGTTAGTGAATTCAGATATGACAATTGATAGAAATGTATGGAAGAACAGCACATATGCCGACCCTCTTTAGGGACAGAGCAAGATGATGATGATTATAAATGCGGAAGTTGGTATGATTGGATGTTTGTGACTAAATAAAATAAACTATTATGTATACCTTTTTAACCAATCATTTTAGGTTTTAATTTTTTTACATACTCATTCTATTGTAACAAACATTGTTATTCACACAAGATTTAAAAAAAAACAAAGACTTGAAGCAAATTACTTAACAAATGTGGATATTAACATGACTTTGAAAACAATAATAAGCCAGTCTAGAGTCAATTATTACATGTTTACAATGACTGTATAAGAGGTATAATGAGTACCAATTTATATTTAGTATTTGACGTCAATTTTTCTGTATTTATGAAGAAGGCCGTAAATACATAGACAAATATATCTAACCATATCTTTCCATCAATATTCTTAACTCATGGAGACAGTGATGTGCCAGCTGTTGTCCAGCAAAGGTATATTAATAGTCAAAGGAAAATTGAGTAATAGATAAAATAAAATAAGAAACTACTTAACGAAGATTTTGGCAAATTAACGATATATTTGGTAGGGAATTAAATCCCTAACAAAATGTCTTGTTTAGATCATTCACAAACTGTTTTTAAATATATCCTCTTTGCAAAAACAAGGATTTTGTTTAAATAATTTAATCCACATATTTCAATTGTTATAATAAGAGTGTGAACCAACAGGAGGAATTTAAAAATGATGTGACTAACGGACATCTTGCCGTATTTGTATGCATATTTAAATCTCATTGTCTATTAGAATATCACAAATATATTGTTGAAACGATATCGAACCGATACTTGATGTTTTGTAAACTCGTAGCCGCATTGAATGGAAAATTAACGTACTGTTAGCGACGAGGTGATCACAACGATTCTGTTTAGATACACTATGCGTCATTCTGTAGATCGAATTATTAAAACTTTTATTGTTCTTGTAACCGTTGAAAAGTAACACCAGAATTAAACAAACTATGTTTAACGTGCGCAAGTTTTCCAATAACTTCCCTACCCTCTACTACGTTTACTTAGTGACATGGGCTAATTCGTGACGTTATATACCCGTAGGCTTAGCTTCACATGTATGTATAAAATCAAAATCTTTTCAAACGAAGATAAAGTAGGTGTCATAAAAGTCGGGTAGTGTAGGCAAAAGATTCTTTACTATAGAATGTGGTAATCATGAAGAAAATTCTAGAAACTATTAGCTCATCTAATACAGAGTCTATAAACAGTTTGGATGTTTTATAGTACCTTTATACAGCTAAAATTAGTTAAAATATGAGAATATAAATAGATGATAACATTTACATAGTTAAAATTACAGACTTAACAAATATATTTAAGGAAATTGAGTTGTTTAGATAGGTATAGATTGTCAGCTGTTTCCTGTAATCATATCAAGGGGACTATTGTGACTATTTGCTTGGCAGTTGCGAGAATGTATCCGTAACGACATCGATAAAATTAGTATCAGACTTGTTGATGTATTTTACACCCGGTAGATGATCTTATACAAATTTTGTTGATGATTTACGTTCTCATGTATATTCGTGATAAGCCCTCTGTTATTCATTTTAATTACTAACTATAATAATTATGTATGTTAAATGCATACTACGTCTGAGTTATATTCTATCATTTACAGTCTTACTGTTTTGCAAATATTGCAGGTCGTAGCATACATCTAATAGTAAATAATAATTATGTACACATTTATTTTCTTGTAATATACGATGAGTAATCGTTTATCTAATTCTTATGTAATATTCATTTACTTGTAGAATAAAGGTGTGATTTCGTGAGCCGCGACAAACAGAAGCAGACCCGTGTCTGTAAAATGTTGTAATGCGTCACACAAAGTTAGTCTTTTTATTTATTTTATTAATTATCATTATACATTAGCAATGAAACTATGACTTCTTGCAGTATCATTTATTGTAAATACGAACTTCGTGAGCGACTCCACTCGCGTGGAATTAAAAAAAAGTAACCTATGTGTTTTTCCAGACTGTCCTCTACACCTATGCCAAGTTTCATCGACATTTAGCAGCAGTTTAGGCTACAAACTATAACAAACATTTGCAAACATATATCGAAAACGCTATCAAAATGAATCCTGCAAACAATGCTTTTTGCTGTTGAGACTAATGCCGTCATTAGTTATGTTTGCAAATGTTTGTTATAGTTTGTAGCCTAAACTGCTGCTAAATGCCGATGAAACTTGGCATAGATGTAGAGAACAGTCTGGAAGAACACATAGGTTACTTTCTTTTGATTCCACGCGAGTGGAGTCGCTAACGAAGCTCGTATTTACAATAAATGATACTGCAAGAAGTCATCGTTTCATTGCTAATGTAAAATAATAATAAATAAGATAAATGCAAAGACTAACTTTGTGTGACGCATTACAACATTCTAAAGACGACAATATACTTCTACATAGCAGTGCGGTTTTATTTCCATTGAACATAATAGTTATTGTTAAAACTTATGGAGTATTTATAACATAATAAGGACAACTAATAGATGTAAGTAAACGACTAAAAATATATAACAATATACACGTTGTATTTAAAATAATCATAGAAGTAAAGTGTAGAACAAAAATATAAATTTTTACTCACCTTACGATGGATATACATATAATAAATAATAGTATTAAACATTACATAGAACTTGATTAAGCATCTATATCAATTTATACATAATTAAAGAACATAAAACAATAAGTAGTTGCAAGACAACATGATCATGAGCAAATGCCTTAAAATCAAATTTAAAAAAAATAACGATTCACAATAAAAACACCTCAATTACTTTGAAGACAAAGAAAGTCTAAGCAATATAATTCCGTACAGTGACTAACAGTAGTAAGGAATCCTTACAAACGAAAATTATCACCGGTAGTGTAATAAACGACACGAACAAACGCTTAGTCCATCCGATATTACGGCACGGTCACAAACAACCTTTTAACACGCATCAATTACATATAATTGGCATTAAACGACATACATACAGAGATCATGACCCTAATAAATATCTACTGATGTTCTGCCGCAAAACCTACACTAAAACACTCATTATTAACAAATGTATACTGAATTTTAGTTACCACATTAAGAGAACCGATAAGAGGGTAGAACGACAATCTTTTTTATCATTAGTTACTAAGTTTTCTTTAAAGAATTCTAAATTAAAATAATTTTTTATAAAATTAACATAAAAATTGTTTTTAAAAATACTAAGGGCTTGTCCAAACCAAATTGTAAATTGTCTGGTAATCGAACGTGTTAAAATGTGACAGAAATATCGGATTTTGTTCCTTTATTTGACAGTGACGTCATTTTTAAGCTATCTGAGCCTCTATCAGCCAGTGGTGGGACAGGCCGTAAAACATTTAGATATTTCATACTTAAATTTAAACAGACATGAAGACACATTTTAGAGAAATATAACGTTTAGTTGAGAGCTTAATAAAATCTATGTTTTACAATAACGCTACGTTACAAACAGATAGATCTGAATGCAACTTTAACATTACAACATTCCTTATGTAAGATGTAACAAAAAGACATTAAGAACTCGCTCTATTCTACGTATATAATCAACGCTATATTGCTATTTAAATACGTAGTAAATAATAGGGAAGATATAACTGTTGTTATTTTCACATTAACTTAATGTTATTTTTATCGTTAATAGATCATCAATCGAGCGCGGACATTGTTGACGCTCGCGTGCTTGTCATTTCACTCTTAATCCATAACTTACTTTTCATTTCTGTTCCGGCATTAACAGCTACATAGCTTTTTACATAATACTAGGAAACAGTCGTTTATAGAGAATTATTTATGAAAAACTAAGCAAATACTGATCTTTACATTACATTAACTTAGTTACAAAATTTTTCACTACTAGTACTTTTTGTTTTGAGCTGCTTTAAAATGAAGAATAAAGTTCCTCCAAGATTTATTTATAGTGTGTAGTGGTCACCAATTGGTCGAAATTACATTTATACTAACCTAACCTAACCTATACTTATATTATAAAGAGGAAAGATTTCTATTTTTGTATGTATAGGAATAACTCAAAAACTACTGGGCCGATTTTAAAAATTCTTTCACCGTTAGTAAGGTCATTTTTCTCTGAGTAACTTTGGCTGTATTTTTATAGTTTTTTTTTTTATTTTAGCAGGACGAAGTCGCGAGCAACAGCTAGCTATTCATAATAATATAAAATCTAATACAAAACGTGCTTCACGTAATAATTTACGTTTTTTATCTAGCCTGATAGGTTTACACGAAAACGTAGTTTGCAAACTAATTATTCCATTAGTTATAGGGGTATTTCAATTAAATAAGCCTTGAAATGTATTAGGAAGTCCGCCCCATAGCCATGAATAAATCTGACCGCAAATTGCACATGAATTAAATAAATCTCGACTTAATGTATCTATACTATTATAATAAATTGTAAACACACACTTCTTTGTTGCCTAAGATGTCAACAATCACAGCATATTTTTGAATAATTCTTATTTTAATAAAAGGCCGTACATTTACGTCACGCTTTAGGCTATATATTATCACGCTATTAAACTTAGGGGGTAAACATTTTGGATTAAAAACCCTAATGTGGAAAGAGACCATAGGTTGCTGCCTACATCAAGGAAGCAAGGTTGTCATTATGTCGTCATTTTGGCATTTATTATTGATAATTTGACAAATACAAACAATAAAATAAAGTTTTTATCATCTCATGCGGGTGAAGCCGCACGGGAACAGCTAGTTCCAGCATAAAACTGCAATATTGCATGTGAAAAATCGGATTATGTAAATGGTTGAATAGTTTCATAGTTTACGCATCGAAAACCAATCAAACTTTCTTTTAGTTCGACTAAAATAAGAAAAATGTATTTAATGGAACCATATTAGTTGCAAAAAATGTTTTTCTATTTCGTAAGCTTTAAATTAAAATTCTTAATAATTATAAATGTAAATTAAATACATGTAGCAGTATTAATATGTTTGAGGAAAGCGTGAAAATTTATTTAACATTTGTTATCTATCCCGTTATAATTAACGAATAGGTTTAAGCGACGTTCTTGAAAAAATGTACATGTATTTCATCAGGCAGTTAACTTGGACATGGATGACTAAAAACATTCTCTTTATTCCATTAATGGGTTAAACTTTTCTTGGTGGTAAATGACAGGCGGCTTTGAAGTGGATCACTGCAATGTAATGTCCTTGACTAGCCTGGAAAGACTAAAGCAACGAAGAAGAAGAAATGATAGGAAACAGCCGCCCATAAGACAGAAACCACCACATTAACCCCAGTCAAGAGTACCTTTGACTTGAACTCAGGGAGAGTGGATCTAACAGGCTGCAAGGACTATTGGAATTGAGCAAATCAGATTACTAAGAAATATAAGTTGAGTGTACATGAACATCCATTTCAGATGATAACATTCGAATTATATGTAGGCTAAATGGTATTTAACTTTTAGTCCCAATAAAAATGAGATTACATACTAAAACACACATTAAATCTTAAGTGAACGAATTAAAACACTTTTCAAAGTAACGACTCAGCTTAACCTTGAATTTCCGCGTTACTTGCACAGCACCGAAACGAGTCAATATAGATAAACAATTATGGCGCATAAAGATGGCACAGTACTTAGTCTTGGTATAATAGCTTTGAACAAGGTCAATGTAAATGCAAACGCTGAGAAATACAAATGGTATTACCCAGCCATT
>NW_013525046.1:2093001-2097060 GCF_000836215.1 Papilio polytes | reverse complement strand
TTAAATGTTTTGGTCGTTTGTTTCTTTTGTCACGACCCGATGACCGAAACAAATGTTTTGTCTTTTATCAACATTAAACCTACAGCTCATTTAGATCCTAATAGTCAATACCATCAAATTGAGATCAGCTTACTTCAAATGAGAGTTCAAAAGGAATTCTACTAAATAAATACTGAGTAACAAATATGAGAACAAGTTCATTTGAAAACCTAAACAATAGTTATTTCTAACGTTAAAAAAATGTCGATAAGGAACAACACTACGATATCACAAGCCACGGTACGCCGAGTACGACAGTGCTTGCTTATGGAAATGACCGGCGAAGTAAATATAAAAACAGGGGATAATTACCATCGTCGTACCCACTGACCGTCACGATGTATAGTTGTGTTAAATTAAAAGAAAATCCCTTCAAATCTTATATTTACCGTTGATTTGTAAGTTGTTTTGTGCTAGAAATTATTTCCGACAATCTGGTAATAACAAGAGTGTTCAAATAATGGATATTTTGAGACAAGAAATGGAGTAGCAGATATCTCGCACTAGATGTCTATCTGAACTTGAGAAGCAAGTTCAAACCTCCTCTGAAACTATGAATTTGAGATGCAATTGAAAGAAAAAGAAGGTGAAGAACAAATAAATTAAGGCACAATATTTATTCGAAACATTCACCTAAATTCATGCCACGCTTCCTCAAAAAAATGTACCAATGCACTGTATCAATACTGTCAATACTTCAGAAGTAAGGTCAATAGATACAAAGGAGAAGGTCATACACCTTGTTTTTATATTCTTTTTATACAGTAAAGCCTTGGATAGTGTTAAATAATACATTTTAAACTCATTGAAGAACAGATGATTAGGGAATACACTACTGAAATATAATGTAAATCCACCTAGAGGAAGAAGACCTGATACTCGAATCTCAATAGTGTAAGAAGGATACACAAAGATGATATAGACCAGTAGATGGAAGGAACTGACTTGGTTGTCTATTTTCGAATGGTAACAAAGGCAAATATTTTGATGAAGATGTCATCGAGGCACAGGAGACAAATGTGACTAATGAGACATCAAAAGTCGCTGTTAAAGCATTGTTGTCTAAACTGATTGTTGATTGAATTGGTGTTTGTATACAGGTACTAGTGATATTAGATTTAACTTTCAATAATTTTAGATATGAGACTAATGACAGCTTTCCCGTTTTTAAGCATTCTTTAGATAAATTGATGAAATGCGTTTCCGAACCACATAACAATAATGAATCACTAGGTAATGATAAAATATATGGAAACTTCAAAAACCCAGCATTAAGCAGCGACTAAAATTTGTGAGGATGTTTTTCCTTATCTTCAGAAAATACAAATTTTACTAATAGGATTAAAACAATCTTTAGGACTAAAAATCCATAAATTTTATTGTTAAGAAGAATCCTTAGAAATACTAACAATGATAAATTACAATAAAAGATTACTAATTGAAAAGTAACAATGTCCCTGGCCAACTTTTTAAGCAAATTGTTAACATCGTTGAGTTTATCGGAGTCGTTTTCGTTTTCATTAGAAGCAGTAGCGTCGAGTTAATTATGACCGAGATAATACAATGTTTGCAAGAAATCTACAATTGACTCTTCATGAGGCAAACAATGTTCAGAGTTGGTTCCACTTAATCCATTGTTTGTATTTTTAAATCTTTTTTCAATGATTCTTCTCGTTTCTGTAAAAGAAAAACAAAGTCATCAGCTTCAGAAGTAATGAATCAATATTATGAGTACTTACATACCTATTTCATTACAATTTAGAAGGTGTATAGAGTATCAATATCAAAGTATTGTGATAAAGTAGTAAAAAGTGACTTAACTAAGATTTAACTAATTATTTAACGGCTATTAGTCACGTCTATTTTTCCGGTGTGACACCGATTAGTTTTGGAGCCATCGGGAGTCCATTTTCAGTAACATACTGGGTTTGTTTTGCGGTCGCGTCGCGCCTCGCACTTACCTCTGTTATAATAATGTCTCACGAAAGTTTAATTTAATAATTAAGATTTATTTATTAACTAGTTCTCACCGGCGACTACGTCCGCGTGGAATTAAAAAAAAATGAGTAGCCTATCTATTCATACAGACAATTGTCTACATCTATGGTATACTAAATTTCATTGAAATCCCTTCAGCCGTTTAGGATATAAACTCTAACAAACATCCATCCATCCATCTAAACTTTCGCATTTATAATATTAATAAGAAATGAGATTTATTTACTTATTCACTTATTAATGTTAAGATATAATGAATATGGTAAATTAGTTTGTCTGTAACGAACTAATTTACCATATTAACACCACATAACAACAAACAAAAAACAATATGTTTTTAAAGTTTTTGACGACGTATTTGATATGTAATAAGAATTTTTTTTTGTTTTGAATTTCTAAAGAACTATATTTTATAACATTTTTAAATAGACAAACATGAACAAATAGAGGGGCACAATATTGTGTGGAGTGAAATATTTAAACGCTCTCTTTCATCTTTAACATAATCTCATGACAGCGAAATGATTTCATTTTTCACTCACGCATGAGATAACGTCGAGGTGTTATTGTTTGTCATTATCATAATACGACTAATAATTACTGTAATTATAAAATTAATCTGTAATAATTATTGGTTAGAGGGAAAGTTTAATTATATTATATTTATGATACAACTACGCAGCTATTTTTATTATGTCCAAGTTCCTTTGAGAGATTTTCTTAAAAAAAAATAAAATAATTAGAACATACATAGAATACTATAAATCACATAATTTATGAAATAAAAGTAACTTAACTAAGTTACTCAATTTAACTAATTTGAGTATCGACTCTCTTCCAACATATACGTCATCTTTGGATATCTCTGTAGTTTTAGTTCGAAATATTACTAACATGGATGTTTGTTAGAGTTAACAGCTAAACGGCTGAACGGATCTCGATGAAATTTAGCACACATGTATAAAACAGTCTGAAGCAACGCGTAGATTACTGTTTGTTTAAACTTCGCTAGGACGAAGTCGGGGGCAAAAGCTAGTAATGTATATGATTCAGTAAGTAAACATAAAAAGTAATCTGCGTGATATATTACTAATTTGTTAAGAATTTAAAATATATAGCCGTAACTAACGCTAGTTTGAACAAGTGACGTCACTTCTTGCGTTAATCATTTGTGTCAACATGTTCACTCTAGTTACACGGTTGCTTTAAAAAATATACTACAAAATTATACTTGACCGTGAATTACTGTGACGCATACATAACTAGACAAATTATTATGATTCCAGTTTTCGTCCGCGACTCCGTTCGCTTGGAAATAAAAAAAAAAAGTAGTAGTCTGGACTAACACATGTTAGTCCAGACTATCCTCTACGTCTGACAAATTTCATCGAGATCGGTACAGTCGGTTAGGCTACAAACTCTAACAAACATCAATCCATCCATCCATCTAAACTTTCGCATTTATACTAGTAAGAAGTATGATTGAACGTATATTTAGTTTGTAGTTTGTAGCCTAAACGGCTGAACGTATTTCGATGAAATTTGGCATAGATGTAGAGGATAGTCTGGAAGAACACATAGGCTACTTTCATTTGTTAATACCGCGCGGACGAAGTCGTGGGCGAAAGCTAGTACTATATCATTTTGGGTCAAATTAACATTATGCAAGCCTACGTATAGTTATGTTTTAAAGTCATGACTGCGTTGGGCGATAGAGTCTCGGCATAAAGGGGTTAACTTATATGTAAGCTAAAATGTATTTATAACACTGTCGAGTTTTTTATGGTAAAGTTCTCTTATAAAATAACGTAAAGAAATCGCGTATGCGATATCAAAGTCCCGTAGCACGTTTCAAAACGAAATTAATTCAATCTCACCTGTAATCTAAGTGTAAATTGGATCATGAAATGTTAAAACAAAACACGCCGAAAATTCTTTTTAAATCGATCGAAGGGAGTTTTCGTTGTCCGTGGAGAAAGTAAAGTAGCAGTGCCACCTGAATACAAATTTTACAACATTGAT
>NW_013525046.1:2066405-2092787 GCF_000836215.1 Papilio polytes | reverse complement strand
ACGGTTGCGGTTCGCGGCGTTCGAAAATCAAACATGTCTCCAACAGTGGAAGTTTTAAATTCTATTGGTTTACGAGATTATTGGTAGCAATCCCGCACAGAAAGAACTATACGACGTGTTCGGTGTACGAAATCAACGATGAGCACGTGGGTTATAGTCACATGTGGGGTCGGAACAGTTTTTTAAATGTGTTATTTTTAACAAATAATGTTCAAGCTCTACTAAAATCGATATCAAATATCAATGTTAATTAAACAAAGATAAGTTTCCGTGCGGCTTCATCCGCATGAAATTATAAAAATCTTTATTTTAATGTTTGCATTTGTCAAATTCTTAATAACAAATGTCAAAATTACCGTTACCATAATAACCTTGCTTCCTTAATGTTGGCAGTAGTACTTTCTCACATGAAGGTTTTTTCCAATTAATTTACCCTCTTACTTTAATAGCTTGAAAATGTTTAGCCTTAAGCGTGTCGTTAAAGTAGGATTTTTTTTAAAGAAAGAAATGTTCAAAATAATGCTATGATCGCTGACATTCTAGGCTACAATGTAGTGTACATATGGTTACGCTTTATTATATCAGTATAGAAGTAAAGACAGATATAGAATACGTATTAGTTGTTTTAATAACTTTTTGATTTCCTTAGCATTGCTATGCGTTTTATTAAAAGTTAATTAGGTATCAAATGTGACACAGCGTAGTGTACATTTGACACACTATTGATTTGCGTTCGAGCGGATCGCATGGCGCGATAGCATCTCACGTTAGAGACGTATTGTCTATAATCCCATTGTGGGGCAACTTCTGAATTGTTCTAAGGAGAATTAATAGAAGTTCCGTACAACGCCGGCGCCCTGGAGCCCTATTGTGGTCTGATTTATCGGTTAAGAACAATGATAAATCAAATCGAAATTGCCTCGGTGTGCGTTCTTCAAGCGATTCCCGCTTAAAGTTAGGATTACTTTACGCAGTAACACGCGATTTTGGATGTTATATCCAATTATAGTCTTATTGAATGACTAAATGAGAGAATATTTAACTTTGTCTTAATCTGTCGAGATTTTTGTTGTTTAGATTTATAGTGCATTTAATATTATTTGGTTGTTGCAATTTAATCGTAAATGGTCGACTTTTGTTTTTCCATAATCACAGTTCCATATCATCAGTTTATTGTTTTTATATGCACACTTTTTCCCGCAACCCACGATAAAAAAAAAAAAAACTTAGAAATAGCTTGTGTTTTTCAAATTATGACTACAAGATCCGTTAAACGGTTTTAAATATGCAAACATACATTCTTTTTCGTAACTTTAGTATTTATATTATAAAATTATTTATGATATAAATTTATGTCTGTAAGTTGTAACATATAACCTGTAATTTACCATTTTACGCATTAATCTATATTTTATGAACAATAATTTTACAAGGCATAAAATTATTTACATCGTCTTGCTTAGAGCGTTCATATTTCACTAAGTATAGGTGCTGGATACGCTTTTAGCTAATTCAAAGACCACACAAAGGAAGACTAAGAATTAAGGTGACATTTAAAAATGAACCTTAACAGATTAATACTTAGATACAAAACGGAATGCTGTTTAAGTTATATTTCAGTGTGTAGAGGTAAGTAAAGTTGAGAAACATAAAATCATTGACTAAAAACTAAACAAACTATTAAACTAAATTACATATTGTATAAATTAGTACACAATATTATCAAAGAAAAGTAAACAAATTATTGGAGGATCGTTTACCTAATGGCTGGTTTCCCAGCTACTTTATCCCATTTGGAAGTGCTTTTGTTACGATAACTTTATGAAATTACATATTAATATGTATTTAAATAAAATTAGACCAAGTACATACATAACGTTATTTTAAAGCTATTTTTTGATAAGATAAAGTATAAGTAAAAATATCTTCATCACTGAAATCTTTCAGTAAAAAATCGAGTTTTGAAAGATTCAAACTTAATAGTAAATATTGTATTTATTAATAGGAGCATTATTCAATAAATCAAAGAGACGTGGGGAAGTCTCAACGTAGATTGATGGATAGCAGTCCCAATCAACTAAAAGCGGGTGAACCTCTATCAAATAGAGACAGCGGCCAGCCTAGTATTCTTCCACTTGCATTAACCCTCGTAATGGACTCGAACTTTGACCGTATTGATTAGTACGTTGTGTCGATGTTATAAATATATCTTACTTATAATATTAGATGGATGTTTATTAGAGTTTGCCACTTAAATGGCTGAACATATCTAGGTGAAATTAGGTATAAATATTTTTTATCTTTTATGTCAGCTATGTAAATCAGTTTCAAAGAACACATAAGTTACTTTTTTTATTTCACGTGAATGGAGTCGCGGGCATAAAGTGGAGTAAATTGGAACTATCTCTTTTTTTTTTAATTTGCCTACACTGTCGGTAGTGTTTTAATAGTCTTAAATAATTCAACAATCACTCTATCGAATGTTAGAACAATGTTCCATCTTAATTGTTATTTTTTTACACTTACTTGATACTAAACTAATATTTTCTTAGCGCAATTTGTAGATAATTATGCAACAGTGACATGCAACAGATATTTCTATATATAACATAAATATACGTATAGTTAATTCATTAACTAATACATCTATATTATGTAATTGGAAGCATTGACTGCATAGCTGTGGTCAGATTTTGAGATAATTAGATCCGTACACGGTTAGGCATTGAGTATATTAAAGCCATGCTACATAGTGAGACAATTCATACAGCAAACAATATCTATTGTAATGTACTAGGCCTGTAATTAGGCCTGACTATTACATACTATGTCGATATTCGAATTCGATATATTAATAGGCAAAATGGTAATTTCTATTATTGTGTGGCAATTGCTTTTATCAAAACTAGTCACTAATATCGTGAATTGGAACGATAAGAATATTTATGAAAGAGAATGGATTTAGTTTTTAAATACTATTCCATTATCAGCTCCCTAGACGTCCCCACTGAGGGCTTGGAGCCTACCCTGACTTAGATGTGACTAGGCTATATTCAACACGCTGGGTTGGTCGACTTCAGACATTGTTGAATTTCTCTCCAGATATGTGCAGGGTGCATCACGATGATTTCCTTCACCGTAAGGACGTCGTGTCGGTAAATGTACGTATGAAATGGGAAAATTGTAAATCATTGGTGCATGGGATTCCAACCCATATCTGCACTACAAATCAAATGCCTAAGCAGCTACGAAACCACTGACGCTCTGTTATTAATTAGAAAATGTGTTTCCAAACTTTGTGTGACAAAGTTATCAATAACATTAATTAAAGTGTCATAAAAGCTCTTGTTTCGAATCAATAAGCTTTTTATCTACTTTCTAATGCACTCTTAATGCAATTGTATTTCAATAAAAGCAGTACTTACTTTTTATTATTACCAAGTATAAAGTTAACTAACTTTTAAACTATTAATTAAACTTCAACTGTTATCGGTCCTCGACAAAACTGTTCAGTAAATTATGACTTAATTCAGTCCCCAGTCAGTTAAGCCGTACACATAAGCTGACAATTTAATGCAGAGGTCTCACGTTAAGATGCGCGCATTATGTGACAAAAAGCAGTCGTGTGAGAAGGGGCTTATCTCACGAGAACATTCGCCCTTCACCCTTGAATGTATAATTAGATAGACATTTTCAGACCTTATAATTTTTTCTGTGTGTTCCCCTGCGACTGATTTCCGTAAGACGAGGGTTGTATTATTGAAACAGAATAATTTCGGTATATCACGTTTTATATTAACTTTTAGATCTTTGATAGATTCAACTTATTAATAATAAATTATATAATATTAATAATAATTCTTCGTTTTATGCTGACCGTGATAATTGGGACTGAAGATATGTTCGAAGAAATCAGAGATCTAGTTAACGAAACTTCATTAGAGCGGGCGCACGCCTTTGACTGATCGCACAACTGTATAGTGTCGGTTTGATGTCTATGAGCTTATATGGATGTTCACATAGTAATCGATATTTAGTTGTGCATCTAAACAGTTGAATTGGCTGCGAAACAATCGACAATCGCACAATAGTTGTGCGATAGTTTAGTCATAGGTGTGCACCCACTTTTAATCGTCAGATACTTAATGTGAATTTGTAAGTTGTTGAAAAACATGAATATATTTTTTGATCCAATAATCGAGGAAATTTCAAGGAAACGAATTATGAACGTAATTCCAGAAAACAGAACCAAATGCCTTACCTTAATTGCGGTATAATTTAATATAACTAATATTAGAAAATTGATCGAATTAGAAGTCTCATTCGTGGATTCTTCAGATATTGATTTTGGATCTCACAGTAAAGGGGCTACGTTCTGGGGTATACTAATTGGTAGACGAAGGGGACTTAATGTTATACTTCGTTAGGTAAATTTTCCGCTTAGTTATTTATGACCCTAACGATTTCAATTTCACATTAACCTTTACTAATATTAAATAGCATCTGCTTCCTTTTATTATAAAATGTTAAAGAAACATGATTTTATTTAGCTATAGGTTTAGTTTATTTTTTTAATATAATAAAAGGGGGCAAACGAGCGGCGAGAACACCGAGGTGGTAAACGACGCCCATGGACATCCGCAACACCAGAGGAACTACAGATGCGTTGCCGGCCTTTGAGGAAATTATACAATTATTATGTAATAGTAAACTTGATAAACGTGTATCCTAACAACAGTGTCATTGTTATTTACTTACTGTTGCTCGCGACTTCGCCCGAGTGAAATTAAAAAACAATAAAAAAACATATAGCCGATGTTGCTCACTGATAACGTTGCCTTTTAACGATTAAAGAATTTTTGAAACAAACAAAAATACAAATCATTCCTATTTATAATATGAGTACAGATAACCTTTTTTTATTTTGTATTATGTGGGAAAATAAATAGTTCTTTGCTTCTAATGAAAACTAGAAATACTATATGCTTGCAAAGGTTTATGCGTTTTAATTTTCTAATTCTAACTTTTTCAAAACTCAATAAAAATGCTAAAGTTTGCTAGCAGGGCTTACAGCTTTAATAACTAGGGTCCACGAAATCCTATAATTTCTCCTTAGTGTTTGTTAGAAAGCTTGTTAAGAGAGAAAGGGACCGACTAGCGGTGTAAATTTCGCCAAGTGCCTCCCGAAGGTCGGGCCACGAAAACTGTAAATTATTTTTTTTATTATAATTTATTTTACTTGTTGAAATAAAAAAGGTGTTACCAATTTATGATAAGTAAAATGAAAATTAATGTAAATGATTTTATTCTGAATTTATGTAAAAGTTGAACCCATAGACAATTTAATGGTGACATAATGGTCTAATTACGGTAACATGACAGCACCTTAGCGCACTATTAATTAATGATCATATAATCATAAACATTTTATTAATAATTACAAAAATATTAAGAATTGTTTCTTCGTTTACTTATAAGCAACAAATACTTCAAGTGAATCCGTCTGATAAGGGAAGCAATAAAGCCGATTGTCTTCTCTTCGTTTTTGAATTCCGGTTTCTCGCTGAACCGGTCCGTTTCAGTCAAAACACCTGTCACTTTTCACAGCTTTACGTCATCTTGATTGCGCCATTGGTTGTACTCTGAGAGCGAAATTTTATATAGGACTCACTAATAACTAATTAATTTGAAAACACATTCGAGTTGACATTCAGTTCAAAGTTGTCATAATAATTATTTTTTTAGTAAAAAAAAAAGATTTTCGATTAAAACCCGTATAATTTACTCCTAAAAAAATCTCAAATGAAGCGGTTTTCTAAACTTTGTTATAAACTTTTTTAATAGAATCTAAAAAATAATATTATAAGTTTCGTGGCCCCGCTAACTTTAAGCGCTGTCTAATAAATTAGTTGGGTACTATTGTGTGGGCTCACTTAGTGGCAAACTTATTTAC
Source organism: Papilio polytes (assembly GCF_000836215.1). NCBI lineage: Eukaryota > Metazoa > Arthropoda > Insecta > Lepidoptera > Papilionidae > Papilio > Papilio polytes. The sequence continues at coordinate 2,086,834 of NW_013525046.1, read as the reverse complement.
CTGAGTATAGTGGCATACGATACTACCTGCTAGGAATTCAAACCTCTTGATTATTTCAGCACTCCTGTAAAATAGATATCTTTATTAAGATCTCGGTAATTGGAGTCTTAAAATACTTTAAATTTAGTAACAAAGACTTTATACCCACGTATACAGAAGTGATAATTTTACTCAGCAAAGTGACAATATGGCCGATCATTGTAATCGTCATCAAACTTTATTGTCCACTACTGGACATATTGAAAAATGGTAACTAATGGTTTATGAACCTCTCATAAGAACAACCTTTAAGAAGGAATCTGTAAGTTTAAGTTGAACTCTGATTCTACAAAAGTTAATAAAATATAATTTACAACTGCTTTTTCTCTATGTTACCTACTTTTACTGTATCATCTAAGTTATTTTTTTACTTACAAGTTTTGTAAACGTATTATTTTTTAAATCGATTTTCATTAGGGGTGTGCCAACTGCGACCCTTCTTTAAGAGCAGGTGCGTCTATTATGCATAGATAGCAAACTAGGGGTTCGCCTTCGTTATTTAGGATGTTATCTTCTTATCATTATAGACCCTCCCGCTTAGAGTTTTGATGCGAACATTAAAGAGGAACCTAAGGGTTTTAACAACGGACGTAAAACATTCGAGATTTTATAGCTTTTAATGATCATTAGCTTCATTAAAGGAAATTATGTTATTCAAGACAGTAAACTTAAAAATACTATGAAATAAATGTCAGTACTTTGTACTCATACTTAAAAATATATTTATTAAAATGTAAATTTCTATACATTTATAATTCGACGCAACGGAAGTTAACAAAGTAATCTTTTTTAATAAAACACCCTTAACCCACTATACATCACCACTTGTGGGCTCGTAGGCTTTTTTTTATCGCTAGGAAAATGCCTTTACGCATCCCCCACGTTGCCAGGGGGGTATGTGGGTCTCGCCGGCCAAGAAAGAGGACGTGGCCGGAATACCTAATAAAAACCCATCGGTGTTCCTCCTGTTCGCCGATGGCTGGGTCACGGTAACACTCGCGGAATCTTCCGCGACCCAGCCAGCGCCGTCCGCAATAGCAGACCCACTTTGAGGAGGGAATTGAGGCCCCCACCCTTTTTGTAACCGGAAACAACAGAGTGCGCCTACCGACTTAGGGCGCGCGTCGTGGGCTCGTTGCCTACCCTAAGTAAGTAGTGACTAGGCCATAGTCAACCACGCTGGCCCACTGCAGGTCGGTTAGCTTCACACAGGTACGTATTGATCCCATAATATTTATAACGTAAGTAGTTGTTATGTTAATAAAGCATCTAAGATCTTAAGTATTAAAAATCAGAAATATAAGCCTTGGTTATTAATTTAATAACTTAATAATTGAAAGCGCTATGGGTCTGAAAGGGAGTAAAGTATAAAAGGAAAATGATAATTTCAACGTAGGGTTGTCTAACTGCATTTGTTCTTATGGGCATCATTTAGATGTCAAAACCAGGCAGTTGTAAAATTGAAAATGAAAATGAAAAGGATTTGAAAATGATTTATTGATGTAACAATAGATTATACAAGTTTTTCAGATGTAGGGACTTCCTTTTAAGTAACCAATAGACACTTGTGATGGGAAGAAAAGAAGAAGAAAGAAAGGAGAAAGATAGAAGAAAATTCAATTAGATAAAAACTATTGTTTTCGAGTATTCTCTGTTTAAACATATGTCGAGTCCATAGTAGTAGGTGTGTAATGGAAGTAAATAACAAAGAAAAAGTTGTTATTTTATAATTCATTTTTAATCTGAGAGAATAATTAACTTAAGAAGGCTAATTTCAGAGTTTTACGTTAAGTATCTCTTTTAGATTATAATATTAACATAAAAAGATCTGACATTTAAACAGAAATAGATTAAACTTTGTCCTGTATCTCGTTTTCTAATTTTGATGTTTATGTTTTGTAATATAACTGTTTGAAAGCAATTTCCCTGCGAGATTTTAATCGACGTTACTCAAAGGGTTATCAGAAGTTTTAGCAACGACGGTAATTAAAAGTTGTATCTTTATGATGTAAATGTGACACGGAACAGCGCTACTGAAAAATATTTAATATCGAATATTAAAACTTGTACGTTATTTTGAATTTAAAAATTACAAGTTTATAATTAGTTCGTTTTAAAAAAAAATTCATTCTTTAGCAATGAATTCTAAGCTGTTTATTGCCTAACAAAATTTACAGGCGCCAAGACAGATCGTTATTGTATAAAAGCTACGTCGTAGAAGTTTTATCAGTCATTTTTTGTTGTTCATTCGTTCAAAATAAAACTGTTTAATCGATTTTAAAAACTCATTTTTCCTACACATCTGTGTTGTTAAGCTTGCGTTATAAAATGCAACGCTTTTTAAACAAAAATATCTATAAATTGTAATAAAAGCAAATATGGAAATTTAAATCCTTGCATCGGTAAATTTTCATAGAAAGAGTGGACCTTACATTTATTACGACGATAAATTTTAGGAACATTATTTACGCAAAGCTCGGTCGACGTTAAAGACCATTTCCGAAAGACGGCAAGCGGCGGGCGGCAGGCGGGCGTACGATCTGCGTTACAATGAATTTATGTTACAGATGGAGCCTGCACCGACAACCGGCAGCCGGCAAACAACTGCTTCACTTCACTTTGTCTTGAAATTAATAATCAGTAGCCAATATTTCATAAGTCTTTCGATAGAGTCCTCCTTACTTTAGACGAGGGGGTCTTAATTTGGGGAAACATAAGAAAAGTTTTATTTATTGCGCGTATAGGTGACTATATAAAGTAACATTAACTGAGAAACGTAGAACAAGATTCTCAATATTTATGAATTCACTGAACATTATAGACAGTTACTACTTAAGTCTTAGCGTGCACACTCCTTAGACTGAACTATCGAACAACTATTCTGCGATTGTCGATTGTTTTGCAAACAATTCAACTGTTTCAATTCATTACCACATAAGCTAATAGGAATCAAAGCGAGATTAAACAGTTGTGCGATAGTTCAGTTCCAAGCGTGCAAACGCTTTTAAGATGAAGAAAACTACGGTAAGTGGCTCAAATAAAAAACGCTTCATATTAAGAATATGAAGCGTTTTTTGTTATATACGAATTTCCTTGTTCTCTTGGCCTCTTGATGTTTATTACAAAAATTGTCCTCCATTACGATTTCAGGTGTACGATATATGCGAACCAGAAAATCCTGGCGTAACGCCAAGAGGATGTTGGTTGTTTATGATTTCGTCCCATTTCGTGTAAGAGGGCAGAGCTCAAAAGCATTTCTATTTTTTTCTATGGTATAAATAATAACGGATATGGATATAAAAGAATTATCAAATACCAAGTAAATTTCACAACGTATCACAAAAATAACTTTTAGAATCACATATGACTGAAATTATGCAAAGCAACATCGTCATCAACATCTCCCCTAACTTATCCTACTCCTGAAGGGTCGGCGCGCCAGGTTTTTGTCCTCCAAATAACTCTATCATCCGTCAATGGCCATCACTTCTTTCTTGATCATATAACCTTTCACGCAATCCATCCCTATCTTTCTAGGTCCCCTGTTTCCGGTGTACCAATCCACACTCATAACTAGCAAAGCAACACATCATTGAAAACAATCTAACTAGAAGATTTATCTGGTTTGATCTAATTCCTATTCAGGTCCGCCTAACGGATGTACTACGTAGAGTCTACGTAGAAGGCTGTCAAAGCTGACATGAATTTTTTATAAAACTAGCTGTTCTTATGCGACTTCATCCGCATATAATTATAAAAATATAATTTTGTTCTTTACATTTGTTAAATTATCAATTGCAAATGTCAAAATGACATGACGTGATGTCAAACCATGGCAACCTCGATTCCTTGATGTTGGCAGCAACTTATGGTTTCTTTCCCACCTTAGGGTTTTTATTCACAATATTTATCCCTAAGTTTAATGACGTGAAAATTTATAGCCTAAAGCGCAACGGAAGTGTAGGGCTTTTTATTAAAAAAGAATTATTCAAAAATATGCTGTCATTGCTGACATCTTAGGCAACAAAGAAGTGTGTATTTACGATTTATTATAATAGTGTTGATAGGCATTCTATGACGTCATGGTTCCCCGTCAAACTGACCTCTTAACCCAACAAAAATATGGTATTGTTGTATTTTTTTTCTTACCCAAATACTTAATGCATTCATAATTGAAAACTTTGAATTTGTCACGCCGTGTTTCATTCTATTTTTTCGCTCTAAGTAACTTTGTTAATTACTTTAAATACCAACTCAGCGGTGAGAAAAGCATCCACTCGGCTATTTTGTAGTCCTGAAGGGTATAATTGTTTGTCGGAATGGCAACAATTCTATAAACGGTGTAATTAAGGTTTTAAACGATTTGATAATCGCAGGTAAATTCATTTTGGTATAATTTTTCCTTTTTCTCAAGCTTAAGGTAAAAAGTTGTTTAATTTTTTTTTAAATAGCAATTACATCTTGCTTATACATTGGACATTTTACAAAGCTTTTATGCCTTTTAAATTCACATCCTTATCTATTATCTTACTAGTTTTTATGGATGGATGGATGTTTGGTAGAGTTTTTTTTGGCATAGATATAGGATAGGAAGAACACATAGGTTACTTACTTTTGTTTTTTTTATTAACTCTACGCGGACGGAATCCTGGGCGAAAACTGGTATAATTATAAAGCCAGCTACACACCTTAATAGTCAAAACTTAAGTTGTGTCCGCTACACAAGTTAAGAAGCAGATTTAAAAAAAACAGTGAAAAATATCAATCAAAATGACACTAAGTAATCATCATGTAAAATGAAACGTTACAATATATTTATTGGTACTTTCGTCCCCGAATACGTTGTCGCCATTCAGTAAGGTGTTAACAGGATATTCCTTTTATATCCAGCTAGTATTCCATAACAGCACAATGATCGTTTCCGACATTCGACAAGAGATAGATGCCTGCAATAAAGTGACCGTACCGAGACGATCTGGCATCGAGCCAGAATACCCGTCGGGTAAATAGTTTGCGAGACATGTTTAGTATTGCCAGTTGATAATAGAGAATTACTTGATTTACCAAATACAATTTATGTACGTCTGAGACCAGTTCAACTGGCCATGAGACTATCGACGTCGGTTCCGCTCTGAATTCCGTTCACAATGGCAGGACAGTCTGGCGTCTTCTCACTTAACTGATACTCCCTTAGAATGTATATTGGAACCATATTATTTATTAATCGAGATAATATAGATAATAAAAGGAATCCAACAGATATAATAACGGGCGCGTATAGCTAACACTTTATCTACCATGCAAAAGTAGCACCGGATTACATTTTTATAGGACCTGTATATATTACTGGCTTTCGCCAGCCACTCCAACCGCGTGGAATTCAAAAAAGTAATTAGCCTATGTTTTCTACCAGACTATAGTGTACTTTTATGCCAAATTTTCATCCAGATCTCTTTAGCAGTTTAGGCTACAAACTCTATCAAATATCCATCCATCTTCTTCTTCTTCTTCTAATGCCTCTCCATTACTGGAGGCCGTCAGCTCAGCGAATCTCACCCTGTCTTGTGTCAAGCGAAAAAGTTGTTCGACGCTGGTGATACTTGTCCACTCCCGGATCCATCCATCTAAACTGTCGCATTTATAATATTAGTAAGATTTAATTTCACTATACTTTCTGCGTTCTATTCTTATCATTTAGTGTCCAAAATTATTGTATTTTTTATACAATACGTTGCTTTTTAAGTATTAATTCTTGTTAATTATATGTATAAAATTGCGTTATGCAAAAGAATATAAAGACGACTTAAGCGTAGATTATTGATCTAATTTATACATGTGTGAAACCTATAGAATGCAATCGCTTCTATGAATAGCGCTAACATTTAGAATGAAGCACATTCTATTCAATACATATCATTCGCTGCAATGAGGCTTAAGGATGGCTCGATTCGATGTCGATTTAAAGAAAATTGTCCATGAAAATAAATTTTACAGTTTTTGCAGAATTATCATGTTGAGTATTCTGTCGATAATTTATAGATGACTAGCTTTTATTCGCGACTTCGTGTAAAATAAATAAAAACAAGTAGCTTATGCGTTCTTTCAGACTATGTTCTTCATCTATGCCAAATTTCACCCAGATCTGTTCAACCGTTTAGGCTACAAACTTTAACAAACATCCATCCATCTAAACTTTCGCATTATTAGATTGATTCATTTAATACTCGTATATCTCTTACAATCAGTTTTATAGACGCAGTTAGTGTTGAAGTTTCAGAACATCAAAACTGCAAACAAAATCAATACATTGTCGTCGAAAATAGTTAAAGAACAAAGCAAGATCGATCGTATTTGTAACTCGAACAAACGTTTGCCACGGATTGGAATCGACATTGGCGGCGGACATCGGCTGGTCATATCAATTATTAAAACCCCTGTATCGATTCTGGTCAGTTGCTTTCAGCTGTCCCTTACCATTGGTTGGACTTGAGACGCGACGGTAATGGTACAATCGTTATTTTTGTACGCTCGAGAAAATAAGTTTTAAAATTTTATTGTCACATATTTTTTTTTGTTAACAAAACCTTCGACGACGATACTGGTAATGATCTATGCATATCTCTATGTATTTAATATTTTACATTTTTAAAGTATTTTACATAACTTTTCTAGCAATTATGGTAGAGTTTTGCTCATTTTATATGTTTTATTGTCTGGTTACACACTTTTCTACGAGAAACATGCATTAGAAATATTTTATGATAGTTCTAAAGAAAATAACGAAGTAATTATAGATTGAACTGGGATCCACTTTTATTGCTGTACTTTACATTAAATTTCTCTGACATTAACAACTTCCTTAATAAAACGACTGAACGAATTAAACTATTTATAAATTTATATCACTTGGTGGTTATGTCATTGGTGGAAATTTGGAATAAAGGAGATAAACTGATTGAGATACAAAATCCTAATTCGTTGCAAATTGAACGCTACTACATAAAAAAGCAAGCAATACTTACTCGTAATAATAAATATTTCGTCATTAGATTTGTGTACTGCATTGTACTTGATTTATTAAAAAAAATATTCATATCGAGTATTTGATACCATTGGCAGAAGATCAAAAAAGTGGAGTCACATAATAAAGAGTATAAAAAAACAATGAGGACGTTACTGTTTTTAATAGTTTATATATCGATCTGTGCGTTGCTTTGATGCGTCCACGGTATATGAAAATAAATTGTATACGTGCACGGCAATGTATACCTAACAGGCGGTCAGTTCTCAGTTACTTGTGGGAAAGTGTGGCGCGTGGCGCGTCCACTGGACTTAATAAAAATATTTCTCATCTCTTCGTATAGTTCGCGCAACACGTGGTCGCGCGTCAAAACTTTTGTGAACGGTTTTTCGGTAGCGCGAAGTTGATCCGATGTGGACACACTGGTTGTTTGTGTTTAGTGTTTTTAGTGTTGTGTAGTTATATGTTAATTGGTTTCAAATAGGTAAGAGTTCGTTTGTAATTAAATTAGTGTTTTGCATTCTTTGTTAAGCGATTTTCAATAATTATATTATAATATTGTTCGATTGTTATTACATAAATAAGTTTAAAATAACTAAAGAACTGTAACTAAGTTAATGCTAACACAAGTTCGGGGTAATTTTTAATTATTTTTGAATTTCCTTTTGAAATAATATTTTATGAATGTTCCTTTTGGCGTTATAAGCTTTTTCCTCAAATGAAATCTCTCTAAAATACAGTATAAATAAACACAACCACAAAGCAATAGAAAGAGTGTCTATGGATTCATTTCTACGAACAAATGCTGTACGGAGTTTATATTTATTTTAAACATTACTAAGAGAGTAGGATACACTAAACTGAGAATTCTATTTAAAATAATCGTGAAACGTTTTCCTTTTAATAAAACAGTTCTCACTGAAAAGATGCCTCAATAGATAACGGACTTGAAAAGGCGACGGATAATTATATCGTTTTAAAAATAACGATCATATCTTAACGACAACCGGCTTTTCTTAAACTTCATAAAGTTCCGTCTCCGGATATAGCCGAGATAAAAATGTCATCCGAAGCAATTACAGTGTTAAGCTCTAAAGTTTTTTTTAATTTCATTTGAAATAATCACTAGTGTTTTGTTTTTAAAAGATTAATTTTAGAAAAAAATTTATCCATCCATTGTCGTATATTTTAAACTTTGTGTTTAAATGTTTCATTAGGAAAATGTTTTGTTTCTAATCATTATCAGTAATTTGAAATTAAAGTTAATAAATGAGTTGTCTTGTGGAAAAAAAATCTACTTGCAACTTACGATAATTTAGGACAAAATGTCGAGCAAATCAAATTTGTACTTTAAAAAATCAAAAAGAAAATTGTTTACTTTTTTAATATTAAATAATTTATTTTTTTACGCTAATTACTTATTACTTAAGTAAATAATGTTTTAGTTACATTTCTTTTTTATTTACATCTGTAACACTATTGTCTATGTCAGGGTATAATTCGTAAGCTCAACGTACATTATTTACACAAGTCAAGTTATGTTAAGCATATTATATACCATATGCACATTCCTTTGCAATAGTCAAGTGACCCGTTGTTATCACCGCACTAGCACAGGTCAATGCATCTCAGACCTATCTTTATCTTTTCCTTGATCGTGTAGCGGCCGTGTGACGTCATATCTCAAGAATATAAACACAATAGTATTATGCAAATTTGTTCTTTGCTTACTCGGTAGCACAATTCTGTCATGGCACGTTTCTATAGTACATTTATGATTTTGACGGACGCACCATGGAAACAGCGTTATCTGCGTCCTGGGATGCCGAGAGACAGACGCATTGTAGAAACGCGTTAAAATTGAATAATTCGTTTGTATAAAAAAAACGCGTTCTTGTTTAGATTGAAATATTCTATGTAAGTAAATAGTGAATATAAATTTAAGTGTTTTTTTACCGCTACATTAAGAACAATAAATAAAACATGCATAATTAGCTTTCTCCAACTCTTTCTGTGGAATTATAAAAAAAACAAAAGCAAGTAGCATATGTATATTCCAGACTACACTCATATATCCAGTTTTGGCGGCAAACTTCAATAAACTTTATTCCATCTATAAACTCTCGCATTTATAATATTAGTAAGAAGTAAGATAAATGCAATTAGTATAGAAGCACAGTCTAGCTATTTCTAGACAATGTTATCTCATTACACTCTGTTACACAGACCTTAATGTTTGATAAGAGATTCGAAACTACGTACTCATTTATAGAAACACGTATAATTATACTGTAACATAACATTTATTAGAAAACATAGTAATTATAGTTGACTAAAGGGACTACTAAAGATGGGTAGATAGAAAGCGAGGTGTTGTTATGTGGTGCTTAAATATTCTGTTAAATCTTACTATCTTACTAACATTATAGATGCGAAAGTTTAGATGGATAGATGAATGTTTGTTAGAGTTTTTATCCTAAACGGCTGAACGGATCTCGATGAAATTTGGCATAGATGTAGAGCAAAGTTTAGGAAAATACATACACGTTTCACGTTTTATTTGTTTATTTAAATTCCACGCGGACGGAGTCGCGGACGTAATCTAGTTAAAAAGTAATCTTCATATATTTTCTGTTTGAGTTATGAAAAGCCTAAACTGTAGTTTATAAAGGATGTTTAATTACTAATATTAAACTAGGAATGTTTTTCTATGACCTTTAATATAATGTTCAACATATCTAGGACAAATTTCATTCAAGTGGTTGTCATTATCTTTAACATGTACTCGCATAGAGACAGATTTAGCTACACTTATTTTGTCAAGGATATAATAATAGAATGGAACGCGAGAATAACTTCTCGACCACAATGGACGTCTCTCGATCTTTCGGGAATCCTTCAATTTTTGTAATTGAGATAAATATTTTTACTCGTGCTTATGATCTAGAAATCATCTCGAAAACCTTTTTTTATTGTCTGGCAAACGCTGACAACATTATTTTACTTGTGATGCTTGATTTTTATTAATTTTTAAAAATGTACTTTATAATCCGTCAATCATATTTCGTATATCGCATAGTAAGTACATTGCACGAATAAAATCTGAGATTGTTGTTTAGAAAAAGAGAAAATTCTTATGTTTACAATGGTTCAAAACCTGTCCTTATGTTTACAATGGTTCAAAAACTGTCCTTATGTTTACAATTGGTTCAAAACCTTATGTGATAGCAGTTAGCCGCGAATACGTCCGCGTGGAATAAAAGTATGCATATGTGAAGTTATTTTTTGCGTAAATCTTCAGTTAAACAGTAGTAGTTTTCACAAAACGCTTGCAAAACAACTAATAATTGCCTTGTAATTTGTTAAGGTTGTAAGTAATTGCTGAAAAGAAAATAATGACCCGTTAAAAGAGAATCTTCAGTTGTTTTTCACTGTAACAAATTGCTCATGACAACTGTTGACGAGAAATACCGATTTTAAAAAAGCAACAACGTTCAAAATAATAGCCGCAGTGCATCGTACATTCCGCGACCGAGACAATATCAACCATGCGAAAAACAAAGTCGTTTGATTGAAAAAATATTGTCGAAATAAACTGGGCGGTGATTGCACAGGAGAAAATAAAATGCGGGCACGACGTAGGTGTGGCCTCGAGATTGTAATTATTTTGGTCTTGCAATGCGAAACGCTCGCCCGTTGCGATGCAAGTACGTCGAACAATGAAAGTCATGGAGACGAGCTTTGTGCAAAAAAAGGAAATTTCCATGTTTGTTATACGACAAAAAACAAATGCAGTCCTATAGGCAGTTATACTCCTACTCCCGCAAAATAAAAGTCATTTAATGAGCATAAAATTGAAAGTTTAGGTTAGTTAATACAGAAATTCTCATAACAGAAGGTATAAAATTTAACATACTTCAAAACTCTTCAAATCAACATATACTATTAAGGCTTTCATGTATAATAAATCATATAAATATTATAAATGCGAAAGGTACGATGGATGGATGGATGTTTGTTAGGGTTTGTAGCCTAAACGGCTGAACCGAACCACCATAAAATTTGTCACAGGTTTAGGGCATAGTCTGGAAGAACACATAGGCACACTTTTGATTTTTTTATTTCACGCGGACGGAGTCGCGAGCGAAAGCTAGTTTATAATATTTATGGACATTGAGAGTGTATCCTTTACAGAGTTTTGTCATGTTTTTGCAATGTTTAAATCTTCGTTTATATTATTTTACTTGTGATGATCACTTTATTCAATTCATGTTTTATATCAGAAACATACATTTAGTGGTTTATTTTCATGCGGAATTTATTAATGCTATTAAGATTCGCTCAAAATATTTGATATAGAGTAGCCAGGGTCAGGGCTTAAAACTAGTTGATGCCGAACGACTTTTTAATGTAAATTATCTGGATTCTTTAGTCATATATTTTAAATGTAATGAATGTAATATGCTTTATTATAGTAAATTTGTAGAGAATTTGAGGTTATCTTTAAAGTGTCAATTAATTGTAGCGAGTTGTGTTTATGTCAAAATGGACATGAAATAACTGATTTCTCTAAACATATTATTGTAACATTGACATAAATTTAATTAAAAAACTATTGCAGTTTCATGGATACCTACTGGAATAACTAGTTAAAAACCAGTTGATTATTGCCAGAAATAACTGTCACAAAAGCTCTCTGTAAGTTATGCTAACTTGATAAGTTAGATCTAAGTGATTAGTTCTTAAACAAACAAACAAAACACCTTTGTTATGTTTTTTAAATACCACTACATGTATATCTTTTCCATAAATAATACGAGGATTTCTCGTTTTTTATGTGTCGTCAGTGGTTAACGCTTTATAAAGCTAATTATTAACAATGAAACAATGTATCTGGTGTCCAATTAAATGAGTTATGCGTCAACAAACAAAAGCTTGCTAATTATACACAATATTCAATTTGATCGGAAGTTAAAACGGACGCTGATAATGTGTCAAAGGACATTTATGATCAGTCGGCGTTACGTTTAATGAAGCCACGTGAAACGAAATAAATAATTATACAGAACTAGTAAAGCGTAAAAACAATGATTTATTTGGTAAATTTTCGAGGTATTTCGTCATTAAACAGTGTAGTTTCAATAAAGGTTTTTTCAATAATAATGTTCAAGGTATAGGAGAAGAGCGACAATCTTTTTTTGATTACCGTACTTTTATTGGTCAAGTGTTTCCAAAATTGTATTTCAAACTAGAATTTCGACCGCGACTCCGTCCGCGTGGAATTAAAAAAACAAGTAAGTAGCCTAATTGTTCTTCGAGATTATCCTCTACATTAATCAACATTTCATCCAAATTTCATCAAGATCCATTCAACTGTTTAGACTACAAATTCTAACAAACATCCATCTATCTATTATTTTGCATTTATGATACTCGTATTAGTAAGATGTATTCTTCACTGGTTACAAACTGAATTTGTATTCGTAGATATCTTTCGCTAACTTTCCCAAAGCTTCCTTAAAGCGTGAACTAATTTAACACGTACATAACAATTTTGCATGCCTCGTGTTACCCGTGAAATTCGGTTAAGTATGTATTTTGGATCGAATCCAAAACAATTAGTGCAGTGAGAGCGGTGTGCCTCGGTCTCAGAATTGAGAGTAACATTCTAAATGCAATTAATTCCGTCTGGTTTAGTATAACAATTTGTTACTACATCAGATGCGAGTCATGCGAAAAATTCGGACAAAACTAAGAGCCTATCCCACCAAAATTATAAATTATATAATAACAATCCAACGTGTAAAACTTGTGATGTAAATATCAAAATTTGTAACTTTATCTGACAGTGACGTCATTTTCAAGCTATCTGAGCCTCTATCAGACAGTAATGGGATAGGATCTACTCTTTAGCGTTGAAAAATCAAATTTCAATACTTTAAGTGTGTGTGATGTATTGAAATTATTTACAGTGCAAATCTCGGAAGGAGGGAGTTCTTGCTTTTGTTTTACGCTTTATAAATATGTTAGCGAGTAACTAACTCTTATAAAGTTGAATTTAATTATTTCTTTTTTTTTTGTTTTTTGATGTTTTTCAGACACCAAATTTTATAATGTCTTAAAAGAGCGAAAAATGTAATTCTCCTACTGGGAATATTCCCATCACTGTTTAAGAAGACATAATTAAAAACATTCAGAACATCTTCATTTCGCTAACAGCACTATTTTGCAGTTAACGACATGAATTTAAGTTTGTAAGCACTTAAAAGTTGCCGCAATTATTAAAATTGTTACCATTTCTTTAAATTACTTTGTAATAGTCGAAACGAATTTTGTATTTTAAAAAGTAGTGAGAATCATTCACAGTTATAGTTTAAAAAAAAAACTTTAATCAACTATCGTCAAAATACAATAAAATCACTAAAATTTAGGAGAAATTCAAATATTACAAATGGTTTCGGATTCATTTATAGGTACTAGCTGTTGCTCACGACATAGTCCTTGTGAAATTAAAAAAAACTCTAACATACAGCCTTTATTACTCATTGATAACGTAGCTTTTTACTGGCGAAAGAATTTTTAAAATCGGCCCAGTAGTTTTTAAGATATTTCAATACAATACAAAAATACAAATCTTTCCTTTTTTCAATATAATTAGTATTATATTTTTTTTTATATCTGAACACAAAACATATTTCATTCTGAGTATTTTTCTCCGTTATAAATTTTACTTTACTTTCGTGTTAGTGATCGATACATTCAATTGTTAATGAGGTCGTGACCAGTTACTTGGTTACGGCGTAGACACAACGTGCCTTGTTCAATTGCTACAAGGATAGAATAAGCCACTGTTTGTACACAACATACTAAACCGAAACTATTACTATAAAACTATTTACTGCACATTTAGGGACAGTTAATGCGCTGCTTTTATTTCAAAGCTAACTTAGCTTATTATTATCTTTCGTCCGTGTTTCAGAACACAGGGAATTAAAAAACAAAAGTAAGTAGCCTATGTATTCTATCAGACTATTCTCCATATCTATACCACATTTAAATGAAATACGTTTAGCGGTTTAGGCTACAAACTCTAACAAACATCCATCCATTTAAACTTTCGCGTTTATAATATTAGTATGATATACGCATAGGAAAGGTTTCAGATTTTGCAGGGATTGTTTTAGATTGATAGCATTAGGGAGCATTGTTTCGAATTTAAAACGTCGCTACGTGGCATCGACTTTTTGCCTTTGAGATGTTTCTTTAGAATTCCTCTCACGTCTCTACTTCGTACCTGAGGTAATATATTTTTGGGTATCAATTTCTTACGAAACTGAATTAAAATCATGAACCGACTCAAATAAGTTACGAATTAAGGCGTAGTCACTTTATTCATTAACAAAATTACAAAAACCAACGTTTTTTTTTTAATCGGTCTTTGTTTTTGTTTTTTAAATAGATTTCCCTGGTGACTCCATCCGCGTGGAATTAAAAAACACAAGTAAGTAGCCTATGTGTGCTTCCAGACTATCCTCTTCATTTATGCCAAATTTCATCGAGATCAGTTAAACAGTTTAGGTACTCTAACTGTTAAAATAGTTAAAGTACAAACTCTAACAAACATTCATCTATGTAAACTTTTGTATTTATGATATTAGTAAGATTTCAAATCAATCGAGATGTTTTGTTTTGTTTTAATTATTAACAGTAAAAAATTAAGTTTTTAAAAAAAATACAAAATATTAGAATGTATTATAAATGCATCTGTTTATCCTATACCTAACGTAATAACATAATCTTCCCCTTAAGTGCTCTTTCGCAGTATTATTTATTCATGAACAATTTGCGATGCAATCAGGTCAGATATACTCCGCTATCGCGGCGTCGAATCCTGTTTGACTTTGATCAAATACGATTAATAACTTCGTGTTCGTCTTTGAATTTTTAACGTAAATAAAAGATTTATTGCCTTACCTTAAGATAATTCGATATAAGAGTATTTGAATATATTTTATTTGAGTTGATCTGCAAAAATATTTAATACTAGCCAGCTGTTGCTGGAGACTTCGGATTATTCCGAACCGTCACCTCGATTAATCACACGTGGGGACAGATAAAAATAAAAAGTTTCATCCATCCCACCTTTGAAGCCCACTATCACCATGTAGGTGGCAGATGGAACTGTTTAGAAATAAAATAAGTTCCAACCGTCCCCTCGTCACAAATGGTGGGTCAGATGAAACTTTTTATTCTCATCTGTCCCTACGTGGGGATGGAGTGGGGTGACGGTTGTGAATAATCCGAGACTTCGTCCACATGAAATTTACATATATAGCCTATGTTATTCGGCGATAACGTAGCTTTCTAATAGTAAAAGATTTTTTTTAATAGACCCAGTAGTTTTAGAGATATTTCAGACAAAAATATGAATCTTTCCTGTTTATAATATTAGGATAGATTTAACAATCTTTTAAAGGTACTTGCGAAAGTTGTAGGATCCATCTCTATATTAAGAACTGAAATTTTGTTCATTTGAAACCCCATACATACCTTCAGTTAGAATTCCACAATTTAAGTGGACAATAAAAGATAAGCATTAACACGCACAGTTATAAGTGTAGTTCAAATATTCAATAAATATTCGAAATACTAATTACTGTAAAATACACTTCACTCGTAGTTATTTTTTTGTTTCCTAATTCTTTACATGTGTACTATTATCATAATCGTAGAATTATTTGCGACGGTAAAGTATCCGATCTGGCAACGATCCAAACAGCGTTTGTCACTTTTGCAAATGGATGGATGATTTCCCGCACATAATTATCATGAAATCTTCTTATCGTACATTGTAATGAAGCACTCATACCAAACGCAGATATACCGGTTCTGATTTTATAGATATTTAAGTTACGCTACACTTAATTATCTATATTTATACGAACATTATCAATAGGAAAGATTTGTATTTTTGTACGTATTAAAATAACTCAAAAACTATTGGGACAATTTCAAAAATTCTTTGACCATTTAAAAGCTACGTTAACGTTGGATTATTTTTTTCTGTAACTTGAAAGGCGCGGTCACAACTAGTTACATTATAAATGCGAAAGTTTGGATGTAGAGATGGATGTTTGTTAGCGCTAGCCTAAATAACTGAACGGATCTCGATGTAATTTGACATATTTGTAGAGAATAGTCTGAAAGAACACATAGGCTTCTTATTTATTTTATTACTATGCTAGCATTTGAATGTAGCATATATGGGTGACTTTTACCCCTAGAAAAAGATTAAAGGTAACTCATAACAATGATCTAACTAATTGTATTATTACTCGCATTCGAGCAGCTTGTTGCTTGTTGGTTTCCCAACACTACGTACTGGCTAAATGCATGCTCGTCGTGTAACTTGGTTTATTACATCTCGTAAATTACTTTTTCTTGATGTTTTGTTAGAGATAACCTTAAGGAGACCATGGTTAATTATTTTGGTTAACGAAAACTATGCGAAAGAAATGTCTCTACCAACTAGATTTCATTGTTTCTAATTTATGTGACCAGGATATTAAATAGAAATTAGTTAAATTTGTATTTTTATACTTCAAGGAGTTTCTAAGTTATTTAATGTTAAAGTAAACCTTGTTTTTATAAATTTTCGTTTTCAAATAACACAAGCTTGACGTAATGTCAAAGTGTGACATTCAGTTGTAAGAAAATTGTACGAGCGATGTGACTAAAATTTTAGTTATATTTTTGTGTTGTGTGTTTTTATATCTTTATGTAGTTTTCTTTTGACATATTTTTTATTTGACCGAAATTTTTGTGTTGGAAAATATTGTCCGCGACACCGTTGCTGTGACCGTGACTCTATTAGTTTAGATAATTTGATAAATTTTATTCGAGTTTACAAGGTAAGATTACAATTATTATTTCTTATAAACTAGTATGTAATGTTTTATTAGAAATAAGTTGAACTTCAACTTACTTTTGACCTTCAAATGACCTATGGCTACATCCTATAGTTGTCACATAGTAACTATTGCTAGGCCCTCATTTCATGCCAAGTTCTATGAATTTGTGACACTTTTCTGATCAGCAGGACTTATTCAAGCAAGAGATGTTGTACCCTTTATAGTTAAAGAATATTCTAGATGCCACGTAATGCATAATTTAAATTGTCTGCGATCTAAATACTAAAGTCATGGTCAATTTCCCAGATGCGTTTAACCATTCGATTACCTCTTGAAATTCGTCACTCGAGTTTAATTCCTTTGAAATGTAGCTTAACCTAACACCAATGAATCTTTAGGTAATGATAAAATAAATGGAAACTTCAGCAATCTAGCATAAATCGGAGTCGTTTTATAACAATAATACCTTTCGCCTGCGACTCCGTCCTCGTGATATAAATAAAATACTGAGTAGCCTATGTGTTCTTCCATATCCTCTACATCTATGCCAAAGTTTATGCTACAAACTCTAACAAACATCCATCCATATTTCACATTTATAATATTAGTAAGATTAGTGACTTTGCAAGCAGAGATGTAATATGTATGTTAATATTTAATACAAGCTTCGCAGTCCAGTATTAACTAGTGAGCTACGAAATTAAATGCGTCCGATCCCAGCCCGGAGTTTATTTATCAGACATAAAATACGATCAATGGAAATTTCCACATCTATTTTCAATTTTAATCCTCTTACTATAGAGAATTTTCGACATAAGCCCAATGTCCCCCTCTATACCTACCGATTATATGTTCTTGCATTTTGTAAGTTACTTTCATTCGGGCTTTTAATCCGCTTAACGTTCAGCGCGATAGCATACGCTTGAAAAAGCTTTTGCTTAGGTATAATTACCAGCTTTAAAGCTACTCGAATATTCATTCATATTTAATTATTTGTAACAAGGATGACAAAACTTGTTTTTTATAAAACTGATATATGCCGCTGAAAATCAGCGTGGCCTTCGGTGTCAAGCTGGAGGCCGCATCAGCTAAGCCTTCTCCTTTTGGCCGAGAAGTGAATTTTTTTGTGTTTTTTTTTTTACTTGTTTTTGGCCAGTATTTTATATTTTATTTTATTTATAATACAGCGATGTGAACGGAAGAACGTATTAGTTGTCAATATAAATATTCTAATTTTTTAAACTACCATAAGGTTAAGATATAAGCTTAAACAATATCGTCATTTGTTATCAACAGAGGAGATGCAAGTGATGTGTAGCTTAAAGTAAGGCAAAAAATGACCTACTTCTATTTCTTGTTGATGTAGACCTCTCAATTGTCAATTCGCACTTTGACGACGTCTGTCGGAATTAGAACAATCTTTGTAATTGCCCGTCGTCAGTTGTTCCGACTTTGTATACATGAGGCACGTATAACGTTTTCTCTGACTCCGTAGCAGTTTTGTGACTTTAGTTACGAGCGTGGGCTGAACGATTAAAGGTTAAGGCGACGCAATCAGCTGTTGTTTGGTTTATGTTTTCTAATCACGGTGTTTCGGCCGGGAGTTTGTTTATAGCAGTAGTAACTTTGTTTCTTTGATAGCCTCATCTTGGTGATAGAGTAATTCAAATATGGGGAGAGTTTTTATGTATTTCTGGAACGTTTTTGTATCCAGTTGAGTGATGACGTGGATCATCATCCAAGCATTCGTAAAGGCTGCAGAGCTGACGAAAATATGATTATACCAGCTGTCGCCCGCGACACCGTCCGTGTGGAAAGAAATCAAAAGTGACTAGCCTGTGTGTTCTTCCAGACTATTCTAGAGGATAGTCTGACGGTCAAGTCTGGAAGATAGATAGGATTGATGTAGAACATCAATATCAAATTTTATCGAAATCCGTTCAGCCGTTTAGGCTACAAACTTCTAAACTTCCGCATCCATCTAAACTTTCGCATTTATAATATTTAGTATAAAAGTAACTTAAATAAACTTTAATATAAAAATTCTAATTTCAAACTGAATACCAATTATCTTTGCTGCAAATTCAGTTTATTGAAAATTTGAAATTTAAATCAAATATTATTTTAAAACGATAGAGTTACAGAAATGAAAATGAGTCGATATTACGAATCTGTAATTTAGCACGTCAATTCCCAATGCGCGTATAATTTCGATGCGAGTCAAATGTTCGTGCAGCGATCCTACCGAATTTGCAGAGAGAAATTATATTCCGTTTTAGAGGATTCGATAGGGATAAAGTGACGGTTTTAATTTCACGTCCACAATTGTGATCTAACGAGAGATGAAGCAGAAATGATGACACTAGCAGTCGGCGTTTTCTCCGTGATATTGTGATTACTGTGTTAAGCGGGGCGATTTTGGTGGGGTATATATTTCATAATAATTTAATGCAAATGTTCACTTAGTTTATGAATGGACTTACATATTATAAATACGGTTATTTTCTACCTTAAGATTTAGAGCTTGTTTATATGCATTTAGCATTGCTTAAAATACATTGTTTATGTTCAGTATGCTAATGTCGTTTTCAGAATAACGACATAAAAATATTTTTAATTTAATAAAGTACGAGTATACAAACATGAAGTTTTCCTACATTAGAATGTTACAAAAGAATTTCTAATAAGGATATGGACTTTCGCACAAATTCAGACCACAAGTTTGGCTTCCCGCCAGCCAGTCTCGATACTTTATCGACTGAAACCGTGGAATAGAGTCTTTGAAATGGTTTCTATTATAATATATTCATGATTATGCCCCAGAAATATATAATCTATTGGCAATATTGTATATATGTAAATACGCATTAGCCGCCTTTTTATGCAACATTTATTTTCGAAAATTAATACAGTAACAAAAACAAATAAAACTTTTTTATTTGGTTTAATTTAAATCCCTTACAGTCAATGATTTTAAAATTCCAAATAACACTGGCCTGGTTCAGTTAGTAATTTAACCATTTTTTTTTTCGCATAAAACAGAAACATATTTCAATTTATTTATCCGCTTCGCTCATACAAGACCTTTTAAAAACAAAAGTTCCCCAGCGCATCAGCACAATTCTTTTGTCTGTAAGGGTGAAAGGGCCCTCGTCTTGTGATTTCGGGTAGCGTCTGTCATCAATATTTCGTCTCTAACGTGCGATAATTGCGAGATATTGCGCTAAGGTATTTCATTACCTTGGCCTCATCGCTTGTAGAATAGAAATAAGTCTATCGAACGTAAAATTTTACTGATTGTAATAGAGTCACATCACAAGTTAAAGGAAAAATTTAATAAATCGGATACTCTGTTAAATTAATGACTAAAATGTATTTTCATTACAGGTTCTTCATCAACCGTCAAGCTGGCGCACATAAGTAAGTAATAACTTGGTACAGAATTTGGTAAAGAAAAC
>NW_013525046.1:2058711-2065449 GCF_000836215.1 Papilio polytes | reverse complement strand
ATTTTTAGAAAGTCATCGTTTACAAGTGCTGATATCCCAGTATTTACTCTCATTGTGACGACAGCAGCAAGCGGACGAGATGGAACTTTGTCGATTTCCTGCGAACTAAAGTTTCGCTTCTAAATATTGAGTACCAAAGTCCCTGTTGAATAGGATGACAATACATTGACGATTAAGCAGACTTTATTTATTTCACCTTAGGATAAAATTGTTAATCTTATTAAGTAAGAATGGACCAGTGAAATAGAGTGTCTCCAAACAGTATTTTTGTGTAGTATTGTATTTCTACAGTTCAGCTATATTTTGGGTTATTTATAACAACAAAAGACTGGTATACTCAAAATATTTAATAAGAATTTTAGTCTCGGAAAAAATACATTCATGGTCACAGTACTTTAGAACGAGTCCAAGAGTTGTTTGAAACAGTACAATTTGTTATAAATGAAAGGTTCATTTATATAAATTTACTATATACCATATTGCAGGCTTATTTGTCAGGAACTTAAGAAAACGCAATCGAATGAAATTCTCCGAGAAATATTTGGATAGAGTTTAGGTCAGGGGTGACGAATCTCTACATAACAACGTGATATTTTTCTAAATAAATGTTAAATGCAGACATAAATTTGGCATCAAATACTTTGATTTTTTGGTAGTTTCCGTAGCATGATGACTTCGCTTTCGCTCTTTGTAACCCACTGTGAAGTAAAATATTGTGTTGCCATTTGTTCACCACTCCTGATTTAGTTATTACATGGATTGAATATCGAACTAGAAAAGTCAATAAAAGCTTACTTAGTTTAATATTCGTTTACATTAAGCTTAATTTAATGTTAAAAAAATTTAGTATAATTCTCATATAAATAATGTTTTGAAACTTAACCTTGCGTAGGCGTAACTACGCGTAAACATCTGGTACAATGAAGATTTACTATCAGTTAGAAAGCAATAAATCTAAGATATATTAAGTTAAATTTCAAATTAAGTTTTGACGCAAGGGCCCGTGATTTACTTGATAGTATTACCTAATGTATGTACATAATTTAAACTTGAATGTATTTCGTTAGCTTCATTCAAGTGCTGTTATTGTTTTAAAATAATAAGTTATTTTTTATCTTGATAACAATCACATTATTTAGAAGCTATCTTAGAATTCATTTCTAAATCATTTTTCTTTGTTTTATTTGTTTGAACAAATATGTTAAAACATTGCATATCGAAAGCCTTATTCAAGTACATGTGTACAAAAACTATAGAGAGCAAATACTAGGCATATTTAAATAAAGCTTTAAAAAACTTGAAACCAGCTGCGCGTGTTTCGAACACGAACGGAAGCGTTATCAAAAAGGTTCCTACCGATTTTTTCCCTATCGTCCGCGAATGAAAAAAGTTGAGCGAGTGAGGTCGCGGAAACTCGGCGCATTTGCCGAAAATCTGATCTCGTTATTTTAAGCCTCTTTTATTCTTAACACGGCTGTAGACGAAATATTCATGTATATTTTGACGGCAACGCAATTTTACCGCTAACTTTTCACTTACGCGCTGCGCGAAGTTCAATGTAAGTTTAGATGTTTTTATGAAGTTTTCGTTCAAGTGGGTCACGAAATTCTCCTCAATCTTAATTGATTAAAATATGCTTTTATAAATAATGGGATATCAAAAGTTTGTTGATATTTTTATAAAATATAAAGGTAATTTTGTTTAAAACATAATGTAATGTTTCTAAAATATCGTATAATGTGATATTCTTAACTTCGTGAACTACAATGCCTATTAAGAATCTATATATTTTTCCATTTGGTTTCATTTTTCCTCTTAAAGGTAAGGTTAATTTTATTTGCTACTAGCTGTTGCTCGCGACTTCATCTGCGTGAAATTGAATAAAAAATTAAAACACAGCCTATCTTACTTACTGACATGGTAGCTTTTTAACTGTGCCAGATTTTTTTTAAATCCGCCCAGTATTTTTTGAGTTATTTCAATACAAACAAATCTAAAAATACAAATGTTTCCTCTTTATAACATCGGTAGGTAGGCAGGAAATCATAACGCCATCATCAGAATAATATAATAGAGGAATTAATCTTTATTTGTCTTTACATATCAGAGACTTCATTACATCCACTGTCACGGTTCTCTCTCGGAGATATAGCTTCCAAGTTTAGTTGTGCCCCTTGGGGAGAAATTTCTACAAAACCTTTTTACCGCGCACCGAAGCCTTTAAAGTTACATCTCTGCCGGTTGAAAACTTTATATGTCTCAACAATTCAAAGTGACTGCCACGCTAGCACTTCTCTACTTGTATTTTTTTTATGAACTAAACGCCAATCGTGATAACAATAGGAACAAAATCAGATTTGAACTGGCGAAAACATAATCGATTAAGTTAGGTAAGAAACTGCAGTTGCAGTATCGCACCACTGTTTAGTCTCCTTTTGATTACTATGAGCTTATGAGGTGGGCACACTGGTCGATTTATAGATGTGCAGCTAAACATTTGAATTGGCTGCAAAACAATCGACGATCGCACAGCAGTTGTGCGATAGTTTAGTCAAAAGAGTGCGCCTTTCCCAGAATGCAGCCCTCTGGGAGGCGTTGACGTAGTTCATTCCGAAGGTCCCGCAGGCGCGGCGTCTGCAATGTTTGATCGTTATATACCAGGCGGGAAAGTAAATGACTCCACCAGAGATTGATTGTTACTCCTAGAAGAGTGCAAGCTGCAATTTTATTGCCGCCCCTCAGGGTATTTTCAAAAAGCTGTCCCTTAGTCGAATGTAATTTGGATTTTACTTGCTAAGTTTGCCTTCTGTTCTGTCTTTGTTTCGATGTTCTTTTTGTGATTGGTATAGTCATAATGAGATATAGGTATTGAAATGTAATATTTCATTCATGTTAAACATATAACTCAATCCGATTTACTCTTCAACAATTAATTTACAGTTTGTTATATCTATTAGACGTTTATAGCGGGCGCACTTTGACTCATCTGTCCCAGAACAGTTGTGTGTCTATTGTCGATTATTTCGCAGCCATTTCAACTGTTTAATTGCTCAACTAAAAATCGAGTAGTGTGCGCTCCTTCGTGTAAGCTCATGGGAATCGAAACAAGACTAGATTGCTGCGCAAAAGTATAGTCTTAGGTGTGCGCATGCTGTTAGTATATAATTTAGCAAGTATGCAATTTGCTCTGCATAGGGGTTCTTAGATTCATTAGCAGTGGCTCTGGGAAGCCGTAGCGGGATCGCGGCGTCGGGCCGAGGCGAGCACGTACAAGTGTGTTGCCATGACAACGCTGTGGATACCGGCCTTAATTGTGAGTGTAATGCTCATTCGTGATGGAGATTATGATGTACTAGTTGTTGCACCCGGATTTGTTGTTGGTTATTTCAGAAATTATTAGAGAAGTTAAAGATTACGTCAAATTAAAAATATCGTATTTTTTTTTATAATTTTCAATTTTAAGTAGTAAATACGAGGTTAAAAATATATGTGTTATTATCTAAACTAATATCATAAAGAGGAAACATTTGTATTTTTAGTTTTTGGTGTGTATTTAATTCAAGTAGAAACTACTGGGCCGATTTAAAGATTCTTTTACCATAAAAAAGGTAAATTATCTGTGAGTAACATAGGCTATTTTTTTAAATCTACGCGGACGCAGTCGCAAGCAACAGCAAGTTTAAATATAAATTAAGGAAATTTAAATTTAAATTTGGTTTAATTCATTTAACAAAGTTTAAGATTACGCGAAACAACAAAATTTTGCGCGGAACATTATCCTAAGTTTAATCTGAGGAAGTGGTTTCGTCTGTATAACTCAATTACTGCCGAATTCGGGGCAATGTCAATTAAGCCGTCCCTTGTAATGTTTCATAATATAAGTTAGCCTTTCAGGATAAGAAGTTTGCTCGTCGATTTGTATTCCCGCCTTCAAAGATGTTCCATTTTGTTGCTCGGTTCTCTATCAAATTTTATTTAAATTTACATATAACTATTTTACCATGAATAAATTACAATAACTTAATATTTTTTTAAACTTTAAACTTATTACCGTTATTTTATAAAATATACGTTGAATTAGAAAACGTTTAACTGTTCAAAACCCTTTTAATTGGCACGTGTAACGATCCAGTGTTTCCCTGTTAAAATTATTTTTAGAAGTAATGAATTTCTTGAGCGTTGCCATAGCAACCCTAATTTGTGTCTTGTAATACCAATATTGTAAAAGATTCAAATCCAATTCGAATTCTTTAACTATAAGAAAAAAAATACTAAATTAAAAACAAATGAAAACCGTAATATTGAGAATCAATTTAGGGCTCAGATGATTTTGGCAATGATTAAAAATGTTCGTTATTCAATAACAATGCGCCAACCCTCCAAACAAGCCATCAATTTCAATAAAAAGAAGATTGAAGACAAAAAAGTAATCAATCATGCGAGTTGTCACTTTGACAGCCTGTTGGGGTGACCGCGACGGTACTTAATATTTCCATTTTTAATACATTGTTCACAAAACAAAAACTCATATTAAAAACCAGTTGAGAAGTAGAAGGTGCAAGTCTAAAGTGTAAAAGTAAAATGTTTTTAATGTTCGGTGAACGACAAATGTTGTCTCTGTACATATATACTTATTAAATATATTTTATCGACATCGTAGAAACAAACTAAATTTGTATTGTTTATACGAAAATACGAAGCTTTTCTCGTGAAACTCCTTGTAACAAATTAATAAAATCAATTGTTTCCGCTACAAAAAGGTAGATGTTGCGGCGGCTTGATGCCACACGCACGAGTGCAAACTCCATGAACCAAACACGCCAAGTCGCCCGAGAAATTGATTCAAAAATATCCCTCCAAATAGAATAGTCGTAACTCAGTTACGCCCGGAACGTTTAGGCTCGTGTCAAGGATCGAACTCGAATCTATATTTAACTTTTTGCTAACGATCGCGGAACGTTTATTGTTTATCCTATAAATATTCGTTTTCTAACATATTTAGAAATAGCCATTTCTCGCGACTTCGCCTGCGTGAAATTAAAAAATAAATAAAAGATATAAATAAATAATAAAACACTATTTATTGACCAAAAAAAAAATAAAAAAAAACACAACTTACAAATCATATTACTGAAGAATTAAAAATAAAGACAAAAAAATACTTGGCCCAAAGGAGAAGGCTCAGCTGATGCGGCCTCCAGCTTGTCACTGAAGACCGCGCTGGTTTTCAGCCTCTCTCCCAGCTTATGTTACTCACAGATAAATTACCTTTCAAATGGTGAAATATTCCTTGAATCAAATAGTTTCTGAGTTATTTCAATGTTTATATATTAAAAAAATGCAAATCTTTCTTCTTTGTAATATTAGTATAGACATAATTTTGCAAGAAAATTTGCAATTTTTTAATGACGACGGATAAGCTAATTGTTATTGAATATTCCATAAAAACTATTAAATCATTGTCTAGTTACACTATTTAATACCGTTGTATGTCCGTTTATGAGGTTATTACTTTAATCACGGCCCCAAAACAACAAGAAACACGTGTACATCGCTCAGACGACTGAACCCCATTCATTATCAAAATCAAACAATTTCCTTGTTCGTTGAAGTGAAAAATAAATTTGTACACATCAAAGACTTCATTAGATAAAAGCGATGATCAGTGTTGCAGCGTTGGTAGACATACAAACAAAAGACCTCACCCTTATTAGGGAAGCATATTGACGTTTCACGGGCCCTCACGTAAACTGCAAGGGGAGCTTGAAATCAATAGCTTTGGTAATTTAAACGTGTTACGATATCTTTCTCAGAGTAGTGATTTACAAAAAGGGAACTATACTCTCTGCTTGATTAGAGAAGTAACTTTTGCGTTTTTATTTTATAAAACAAAGTCAGTAGTGAAGGTGACGTCAATCCTGAAAGTACTGTAGCAGTTTGCTATGTCATGATCCTAAAACATAAATTCTTAAGCAGGGTTTACCTACTGAAAGTAATCTACTATTTTGCACGCGACTCCGTCTGCGTTTTGAAAAAAAACAAACGCAAGTAGCCTATGTGTACTTCGAAACTACGCTCCTATATCTATGCCAAATATCCAACATCCATCCATATAAATTTTCACATGTATAATATTAGTATGATATAAATAAAAATCTAATTTTACCCACAAAAAGTGAGGAAAAGCACACTAGCTTTTATTTATATTGTATTGTTCAACTTTTTTAAGTTTAATCAAAATTATACTAAATTAAAAAAAACCTCCTGGCTGTTTAGATATTTATATTTTCGTATGAACATTGTTAGTTTTAAATTGAACTCTTTCGTGAAAAGGTCCCTTTCTGTCGTCTGATTAAATTGATTCTTCACATTTTAATTTTGAGCATATATTGAACGACCGAGCTCTCGAACCCTACTTAAATAAATTTAATGAAAAAAATCCTTCGAAACGTAACGTAGGCATTATCGTACCGAGTGTACCGACAATGGCATGAATAGGTCCCTCCTATACTGGTTCTATACATTCGTTCGTTATTGGAATTCGTCTGTAAAGGATTGGTCAACCTTTTTACTGTAAGCTATATCTATATGTACGTTTGCATGCATAGTGTCTTTTGTGCCTCTGCGTATTATAAAGGGGTAGGTTGGGAATGATTTGGGATTATCCATTGCAAAAAAAGAGCCGCCGGACCGTGAAATTTGTATTGTTACCATTGATAACTGCCATCTTGCGGTCTT
>NW_013525046.1:2024638-2058658 GCF_000836215.1 Papilio polytes | reverse complement strand
TAATCACTGATAACGTAGCTGTTATGGTGAAAGAACTTTTGAATTCGGCCGAGTGGTTTTTGAGTTATTTTAATACATACAAAAATAAAAATATTTCCTTTTTATAATATTAACAGTTTAGATTTTTTTAAGTTATAAAGGAGGCTAATTTAATTTACTATTCTCTCAAAAATAACAGTTATTATTACTTCAAGTATACTGTAAGAAATAAGCCTACATTTCGGATGTTTATTGATGGGCCGTTAATACCAACGAGAAACGTACTATATTTCTAAAATATCGTTACCCCCTAATTAATATTGTATAAGAAAGGATTAGTTGTATAGATGATATAGCCGCACTTTGACTCAATTCTGTGAACATGATGCGTTTAAGCGATGGCTTTAGTATGAGCGACGTTTCCAATTAGGCAATATTTATAAGGGATTTGGTATTGAGCTTGCCGTGACATTATTAGTCCTCAGTAACACTCGTGGGCTCGTAATTGATTTCTAATTAATTCTAACTGGTATCGAATTGGTTGGGCAATTATAAGGTTATTAAATGAATTACACGTATTTTGTTTTTTATTTGTTCAGGGTTGTATTTATAATAGATGTTTTTTTTATGGATGACTTAAAAATATATGTTGTTAAAATCAATAGGTTTGATTCCTAGATAGAAATTCTGTTTATTTAAAAGATAACCTACGGTGTAGTTTCAGTTTGCGTTAAAATTCTTAATTGTTTCAGATATGGCCGTTCATGTCTGGAATAAATCTCTTTTTTTATATTTATGTTAGAAAGCCTATAAAAATATTTTTAATCTAAGAATAAGGAATTTTCTTTGAATTCAAATTATTTTTTAAGCGCTAAACGTTCCCTCTGACAAAGGCCTCGGCGTATATTATCCGTGGGGGTCGCGGAGTCGCCGGTATCGAATCTGTATTCATGTCGCGGCGAGCGCAGCAATGATTACCGCTCGCCGGCGTTTTATGGTAATCCTACAGTTGGAAATTCAGTTGCGTTGATTTTTCACGAGGCGGATTTCACGTGGTTTTGTCTTGCGAACTTACTTTCTTTAGTGTTGTAGTTCTTTTAAGTAAATAAAAACCAGGTAAAAGAGATCGAACCAAACATACAAAAGTGAATGTATCCGCCCTAAATAAATTCCATAGGCATGAAATACTCGTACATACATAGTAATAATTATCCCAAAATGTAACATACTAGTTGTTGCTTGCGACTTCGCCCCCGTGAAATTAAAAAAAGTGTAGCCTATTATTCACAGATACCTTACTAACAATGAAAGAATTTTAAATTCGGACCATACTTTTTAAATTATTTCAATACATACAAAAATACAAATCTTTCCTCTTTATAATATTAGTATAGATTATTATGTTAGATCCAATTTGTCGTAATGTGGAAATTAATAAAAGTTAAGTATTTGCAAAAATTATTTAAATTCAAGTAAGCTCGAGTATATATTTTTCACATTTTTCGGATTATAAAAATATAGAGTAAATTCAAAAGAATTTACTCCGGCCCTTTGTAGTTTCACGGCATGAATTTTCCCGACCTATTTTCTATGGAATAAATCAAAAAGGAGCCGAGGTCTAAAACGCAGCCGATGAAAAAAGATTAACAGCGCGGGCACTTTTGTGTCGCGGACAGGGATCACGAAATATGGCCTCGGGGTCGAGGAACCGAATTTGGGAGGCTTACCTCGACTTTCAAGAGGTCTGTAATATATTTGTAGTTTGTGAAAAGTGTGTTTTTAAGTTTAGTAGAAGAAATAGTACTATACTACTTATAGTATAAATGCGAAAATTTAGATGGATGGATGGATGTTAGAATTTGTAGCCTAAACGGCTAAACAGATGAAATTTGGTATAGTAGTAGAAGATAGTCTGGAAGTACACATAGAGTACTCACTTTTGTTTGCTTTTTCTTTAATAAAACGCGGATGGAGTCTAGTCATTAAATAAAATCATTTTATGAAATAAACTAGCTGTCCCCGTGCGGCTTCATCCGCATGGAATTATAAAAACTTTATTTTATTGTTTACATTTGTCAAATTCTCAATTTCAAATGTCAAAATTCACATGCACTAATGACAACCTTGCTTCCTTGATGTTGGGATTTTGTAGTTTATGACCCCTTTCCCATATGAAGGTTTTTCTCCAATTTATTTACCTCTAAGTTAAAGAGCGTGAAAATCTTTATTCAAAAAACAAAGAATTATTCAAAAACATGCTGTAATTGCTGACATCCTACGCCACAAAGTATTGTGTGTTTACGCTTTATTATATTAGTACAGAAGTATAGATGACTAATAAATAAAAATGTTCTCACTAAATGAATATTGTTTTTTTACGAATTCTTTTGTAGCAAAGACCTTTTTTGTTCAAACGTCACGTGCGAATTCGCGAAGAGCGGACGGAAATCCGAGAAAGTTTGGGAATTTAACGAAAACTTTCACCCTGAAATTGTACTCTTCGCACGCTTTAAAAGAAATTCTAACAAAATGCGTCGCTTAATAAATTTTACGTTGATGGTGAGAATGTAAGTTCTGTTTGTTAGTGTCGCCTTGGAATGAGGTCGAGAGGACATTTTTTTCTCTTAGGACAAGGAAAGTAGTTTTTAATAGTTCCTAGATTAACTATGTAAGTACGTTTAAGAAACCACTTTAAGTGTGCGTTAAGAGTAAAATATATTAAGGAAAGAATTTTGTATGGATGTTGCTCTAAGAAGTCTAAAATCTGAAGCCACTTTTAACATTAATAATTTCATCAGACAATATCTTAAAACACTCTCAGCGAGTAGCGTCGTTTAAAAAATACTAAGGGGAACGACGAGGGCTGGGAATAAATTCTAAACATCATTATTTATCGACAGAGAATATTATGTCGCGAAATAAATGAACGCCATCAAATATCCTTTAGGGTGAGGACAAAGGGCGCAGGAGGCGACACGCTCTCGAGAAATTAATGCACGACGGTCGCTTTGATTGCAGAAAAATATACGGCATGTATTCTTTTTAGATTACAGGCAGAAAATGCAATTTGTTTTAGTATAATATTACAATGTATGTATGTAAAATTTTTCATTTTGTTTTGTCGAAGTGTGCCGTTTACTATACATTTACTCTACTTTACTGAACTCCTTAATATCGTTCTCAGTTTATACATGAGATGCTTTTTTTCTATTGAGGTACAAAATTCTTTAATAATACTTATTGACAATAACACGTGCCACTCAGTACGCGGCCGGCACGTCTTGAGCGACGGGAGCAGTCGAGTGCAATGATTTACGTCGCTTCCTCTTTTTCCCCGCTCTGCCCTTGTCACGTCGCTTTTAAATGACAGATCTGTAGGGAGCGGGTATGTCGGGGTACAATGGGAAAATCGAACGTCGCAAGGTAACTCACGCTCTTGAATTCCGAACGTTACAAGAGAATGCTTTAGGTGATTACTACCGTATCCCGTTGGTGCAAAGTTTTCACGACAAAGACCATTTTGGTATCGTGTCCTCTACTAGTGTGAACGGTTCTATTTGAAAAAAGTTAAACTGTTCCATGATATTAAAATCAGGATACTATTTTATTTCTTGATGTTCTCGAAATATTACAAATGTTAAAATTACATCTAACTATACATTTTTTTTTAATATGTGCATCATAAAAACTTCATAGTAGCGTCAGCAAAAGCGTTTCCATATTTATAGCGAGTCCAAGAAAAATAAATATTTAAAGAAAAACTGTCACTGAGCCATAAATTTACCTCAGATGACAATTAATTTCCGGCCTATTTATAAACTTTTGAGGGGCCACCTTTTTCCTTTTAGTCGTTCATTCCATTTTCACGTTTCACGCAAAATTTTCCAAGGATTGTTCCTTTTGTTTATTACATTAGGTAAAACCACAACCTTTTGAAATTAAAATAAATACAAGGGAGAGGTCTTAGGTGGCCTTGTGACAAGAATATTAGTCATCGTAAGCAATCATCAAAAGCACCTCGTTTTTAATTATGCAAAATCGGGTCATTTATTTACCTCCTCCTCCTACCTCAGCTCTGTTTCAAGCTCCCTTTTAGCTGAATGGACACAATTATTTACTTGAAAATTATGAAATGCGCGTGATAGATGGCTCTATCTGTTTCAATTTCGCTGAAGCCGAGCTGGGATTTCGCCGGCTTTGTCCCCAAATTTCGTATTGGACAGGTAGTGGAATGTAGGCAATTTTTTAACGTCGTCTTCTTGGTGATATTATTTTAGACAATGAATAATATTGCAATTGTGCTGCTCATTTTTACCCAAAAATGATGGATGGATAATTTTTAAACAATTCAATTATTTCTTCGTCTTCTCTCTGTCACTTTACTTCTTTGCCAACGATGATTTTATGCGTTTGCGTTTGTCCATTTCGCTATATTTTTCCATTAAAAATATTTCTCATTTGTAAAATAATTTGTAACAAAATTCTGATATAATTCTGTAACATCGGCCAGATATCAATATTCCCGAGTGCTACGTTACATAAAATTTAGGTCAATCGAGGATCACGTCAAAATTTCCCAGCGCTCAAACAAATTGAAACTCAACTCGTAATTTATTAAAGAGACTTACATTATTCGTACGGAAAAAACTCGAAAAACTATCGGAGGAAATTGTCTAGTCAATTTTAACCCCATGACTGCGACGAGTCGATTATCAATTCAACCCGTTCACCGCTAGTTGGATGTCAATATTCATTTAGAGCGCGGCCACGGTGGCACGGCAGCGGCAAGCGTGATTTGTCGCTCGCCCCGTCACCGAAGGGAGGCGGCGTGATGCGAATCGCAAATCGGCATCCGACTCGTCGCGTAGCTGCCCGTATGCATCGATTCCAAATCGTTTCGATATTAATATCGAGTCGCGATCACTCGAGTTATCAATGACTCGATTGATTGTGATTTTGTGTGTTTTAATATATCTTTTGCAATGAGCAAAGATTTTAATTTATTTTGCAAAACAATGCTTTTGATGATCTATTTTCCGCTAAATTATCGATGTTTTTATACGCCAAAAACTAGTAGGTTCAGTTATTTTGTCTCATAGCATTTTACGCATACAAACCTATCCAGTAAATAAATCATTAATTATCAAAATAACACTATGACGTTACAAGACAGTAAAATTTTCAAATAGCTTTTGTTGAGTTTGTTTTTTAAATTTACGATTTACTGAAATGTGCCCTCTGTACCATGTTTTCAACGCGTCTTTTAGATGTTTTTACAAAACGGACCGATTTGTTTTACGTAAGACAGTGACAGAGCGCAACTATTTATATTTTGACAGCTCTATTTTTGTGCTATGTTAAACAATATCTAAAAATATATACGCCTTGAGTTAATGTGGGATCGAAGTGGGCGCGGCGCGACGTCATAACGCGGAGATCAAAATATGTTCATCTGTTACTACAAATATTTTAATATATTCGCACATCTAGATCCACAGTAAAATTACCAAAAGTAAATACATCGGTAATTGCGAATAAGGATAAAAAATGTTTATGGAAATATTGACAAAGGTAATAAATTAAATTATTTTTTGTTCCCAGATTTTACGCAGTACATGGGAGACATGGAGGTGCAGGATTTTAAGGCTTTAACTGGAGTTACTGACAGGTGAGTGAAAAAATCCAATATCACTAATATTAACGCAAAAAAAAAAACAAATAAAACTAACAATATTTTATCAATTCAAATGTTGTTTATCACATCAAAGTGCTTAAGTCCACCTTTTTACTTGTCATACAAAATTATCCTTTTGATAGCGACTTTGACGGAAGGGTCCTTCCTAACTTCGAGGAAATCCCGCTATTCTTGCGACCGACGTCATCCATCTTGTTTTCCTTTTTTTTCGCTTCCGTGCTCATCCCAAATTCCTCTATTCGTCAAAGTGCAATATCATCAAATCACTGTAAAAGAAGTTCCATGATTCGAGCAGAGGGAAAAGGGGGTGAAATATTACAACGCGAACTACGCTTTGCAAAGGGCGAGTACTTTTAAGATTGAAAGCCACGTAAAGATATACTTTTCCTTGCTAATAATTCGGTTGAAGGATTTGAAACATTTTTGCTTAACTTATAATTGGACATAGAAATAATTAATCATTGGCGATTACAGTTAATCCTGATAACGATTGAATTGTGTATTAATTTAGTAGATAAAATGTCGTTCGCAATATTTTATTTCATTACTTTTAAGCATTTACCTGTAGACATTGTTAATAGTGGGATTGATCGTTTGTCGAAGCAAAGGTTCGCTTATATTATATCTTTCTGTGTGCAACATACCTAGCGTTTTTAGTAGCGGCATCTTGTGCCGAGTCACTCAAGACGTATTTCATGGTACGTCGACTCACGAAATGATATTGTCGGAAATATGATTTGAGAAAGTAACAAATGTATTATGTACTGCAGTCTCTGTTGGAGGAGCATGTGTTTGATCCTATATTGATCTCGCGCCATTATAGATTTTATTATTGGAAAATATTTCTGCCACATATTTTTAAAATATTCATACTGACTGAAATGTACCGTCTGTTGTTACATCGGTATTCCATCTATTTATTCTTTGTTAACGGTATTTCAAAGCTGAGCTATTTGGATACCAAAATTCTATATTTTATATATTGATAACTCTTTTTTGTCCTTTAAACTTCCTTTTTTATTGAAAAGGTAAATTTTCCTTCTTATCTATACTTTTATGATAAAGCGTAAACACACAATTCTTTCTTGCCTAAGATGTCAGCAATCACAGCAAGTTTTCGAATAACTCTATTTTAAATAAAAAGCCCTACACTTACGTCACGCTTTAGGTTATATATTTTCACGTCGATAAACTTAAATATTTTGGATAAAAACACTAATGTGGGAAAAAAACCATAAGTTGCCATCATCAAGGAAGCAAGGTTGCCATGGTTTGACATCATGCCATGTTATTTTGACATTTGCAATTGATGACAAATTTGAACAATAAAATGATGTTTTAATAATTTTATGCGGATAAAGTCGCATGGGAACAGCTAGTTTTCTATATATTTTCACAACGTTTAAGGATTTCTACGAAACCACAGTTGAAAATATTACATAAATAAACATTAAATATACCGTTTTTAGTGCTAAACGTAGACCCGTGACTATTCGTCGTTAATTAAAGGCAGTCTTAGTTCAAACCAAATAAGAGTAAATGTGAAACAAGGTTTTGCCGCAAACATCGCGGAGCTCAGCTTATGTAAATAAAACGCTTCGCTTCGCTTTGTTTGTACAAGAAGCCTTATGTCTATCTAAATGAACAATGTTTGTATCATCTTGTAAACATGTTTAATAAATAATAATTCAATTATATTAAAATAATCTGTGTTTACTCAACGGTATGCGATTACACAATATTTTACACGTATAAATAAGCTACATACGTCCCTTTCAAATTTCGTTGTAAGAAATTGGATAGCAAGGGTAAATATTCTCATTCTTTACGTCCCCTCCTCTGGCCATTAATAGTCAACGAATCTCCTACCTTTTAAACTGTTGCTCATATTAGGCAGTATTTGTTTTTGCAATTACAGCAAATTTAATGGTCGCTACCACCTTTCCACCTTTTACTATAAAAAATAGAACAATGGAGACATATAGTCTATTGAATAAATAGTACAATTTGTATCGAATGCGTTAAGATAGAAGGGGGTCAGGTCAGGGGGTCTTTGAGTCGTGTAATCAATCAGGTAGATGCGACCCCTCGGCTCTCGAGCGCGTCTTCACGCGCGGTCAACGCTAATCACGCGCTGAGGCGGACGGCACTTCACGCCCTAACGGTGATCTATTCAGGTGCTTATATAGCACAGTGTCAGCTATTCTCGTATAGGGATTAGCACATTAATTAACTAATGTATGTCACAGACAGATTGTGGACTTCGTTAGATTATAATTCGACTAGATTTATAAAATACCAGCTGTTTCAATGAGGCTTCATCCGCATGTAATCATAAAAACTTTATTTTATTGTTTACATTTGTCAAATTCTCAATTGCAAATGTCAAAATTACCATAATAACATTGCTTCCTTAATATTAGCAGCTTGTAGTTTATGGTCGCTTTCCCGTATGAACGTTTTTTCAAATTTATTGACCACCTAAGTTTAATAGCGTAAAAATATATTGCCTAAAGCGTGACGTAAATGTAGGGCGTTTTATTAAAGTAAGAATTATTCAAAAATATGCTGTAATTGCTGAGATCCTACGCCACAAAGTGTGTGTTTACGCTTTATTATATTAGTATAGACTAGCTATTGTTCATGACTTTGTCTTAGTGAATATAGCCTATTACTCAGTGAAAACGTAGCTTTGTAATGGTGGTAAATTATTGAATTTTCCACAGTAGTTTTTGAGTTATTTCAATACAAACAAAAATGTAATTATACAAATCTTTCCTCTTTATGATATTAATAAAGTTCAGTTATTTGTTAAACTAACCACAGGCTTTTAATGTTTTGATGAAAACAATGAGTAAAAAACTCTTAAGCAAGAAAATAAAATGAAACAGTCTAAGATATGTACTATATCTTCATATCTTGAACTGTAAATGAAGCTTATGACAATAGGTACTCATTTCAAATGGTTTCTATTTCTATTGTAAATAAGACGTCTACTTTGTTTCTGAAGTACAAACATCTTGACTTAATGTTATTGCATGCATATAAAAGTGATTGTTCACAAGACGGTCGTTGTGTTTTATAGGTTGTTATAATCCAGATAAGTATTTTCTTTTCTAACATCTGTGTTTGAAAAATATATCTCAGTTGGAAAGACAAAATGTGTATGTTGTTTGCACTCTGATTGCAAGTATGGCATTTTAATTTCTTTTACAAAAATATACTTTGGCCTAAATTTATCTCATGACATACTTTTTTATTTGTTTTTTTTTTTAATGTTTAAAAATCTTGACAAAAATTAATTAATTTATATTAGGACAGTTTTCGGTATTTGAATATTGTATTATGTCATTAAGGAACCGTTAAAATTTACGCATTCAAATTGATTTTAGTTGAAGTCATAAAAGTCACCTTTTTAATTATAATTTTTACTGATATGAATCCACTATTTTGTTAGTAAATTTGACTTAGTCTAAGCTAGTTTTTTACTCAATCAAAATCAAAACTCAACTTCATCATTTTTTACTTAAAACAAATTGTTAGTTTTAATTAAAAGCACTCTAGTGGGTAAAATCACTGCTTAGTAATTGGATAACAATGTCTCACGACAACGTTAAACGTAGCTTATGCAAATAATGAAAGCTAAGTGCTCCGCTCCACGTATACAGGCTTTTACTCTATTATCGGCTAACTACTCGATTGTTTACTTAGCTACGTCTAAGTTGAAGACGCATGGCTCAGAGCGACAAAGCTTTCGCGTTTGAATTTGATTTCCATGTGTTGTAAAAATATTAAGTACTAGGCTGTTGCTGAGTTTGTCCGCGTGAAATTAAATTTGATAAAAAGTGTAACCTATGTTCCTCATAGATAAATTACCTTTCTAACGGTCAAAGAATTTAAAAATCGGCCCAGTTGTTGAGTTATTTCAATACATACAAAAATACAAATCTTTTCTATTTCTACTATTAGTATGTACAGATGTAACTTATTCTATACTGCAGTATAAAATCTTTAGTTTAAAGTGAGCAAAACTCTAGTATAGTGCAAGTGCAAGTTAAAATTTAACCTTTTCATTGGTTAGTTTAACAAACCAATAAAAATTATAACAC
Organism: Papilio polytes; assembly: GCF_000836215.1. Taxonomy (NCBI): domain Eukaryota; kingdom Metazoa; phylum Arthropoda; class Insecta; order Lepidoptera; family Papilionidae; genus Papilio; species Papilio polytes. Next base: position 2,048,875 of record NW_013525046.1, on the reverse strand, counting down.
AAGGCATAGACAATTTAGTGACCATTTTTTTCAAAATGAAGGGACTACATTTTTTCAGATGGTCGCTAGCGGTCATGTTTATCTCGTGGCGTTAATAAACTGTGTGACGGCGCTCTGAAACCGGCCATCAATATCAAAACTATCATTACCGCGGGTCTCCGGGGATCGATAAGCAATCAGCTGCCGCCAGGCTACCGGTATTACCTGAGGTTCTGATTAGTCCACGTCTAGCCTGACTCACTGCTGAGGCCAATAAAATGTCCCGACTTTATCATTTTTCAATATCCATTAAATTTTGATATCCATTACCTTAGTGCCGTAATAAGATGTTAAATCGATTATCTATTTCTATACATGTAACACAATTGAAGTGTCTGTTTGTTATATCAAAAGAATAAATTCAGATTTCGGGAAGATGATGTATTTTCGTTGTGGAAAACGAAACGTCTGTCTGTTTGTCTGTCCGCAAGCCGCGTATGTTCCGGGTAATCTCTGAAAGGGCTGGGCCGATTTCGACCGGACTTTTACTGAAGGGTAGTAATTTTGTCTTAATATTGCGTGGACGAATTTACAGGCAAGAGTTAGTCGGTAATAAGAATGGTAAGATGAATAACTCGACATCAAAAGCTTATGGTTTTATATCGGTTTCATTTTCAAACCTGTGCGTATTAAAACTACTTAACAATAAATTAAAAAGTTTTTATACGGAGAGTGTTGTGGGAATATATTTATGGTGAAACATATATCACATTAGCGTCCATAAATTAATTAGCATCGGAGTTAAAACACGTGTTTAACTAAACAGTATTTTAACTTATTTTTCGGGTAAAACAGTACTATTTTATATAGAACCTTTTTTCTTTAATCCCGAGTGAGCTTTGTACAAAAGCACTAAAGCATAAAGCGATATTTTTAGCATACGAATACCACAAGTTTTATTCTCGAGAAACGAGTATTATATACGAATATAAATCTGAAAATAAACCTATATAATTTTACGCGTATAAGTTTCTGACAAAGCAACGTGAAATAAATCGCTAGTGAACGTCTCGTTTGTACACTGTACTTGTCAAAGTTGCCACTGCTATTTCTAAATATGTGATCATTTTACTCGCATACGTTCCCTAAATTACACAATACATTGCGTGTTAACATCTAGCGTTGTTACCATTGTACCAAGGTTAACAAGCAATGTATAACGTGGTTAGATATAAAATCGAATTTCCGAATTTATTTCCCGTTTTCATGGTAACAAGAAACGGGCGTCTTGTCGTATCTGAGTATAGACGAGGGCACTCGACAACTTTATTTATGAGAGAACTTGTCGACTGGTCTGGGCGGCTCAGCCCTTGGAAAATCATGAGGGGAAAATTCTCTTGGAGTTTATTATATTTCGAACTACTTTCCAGATTGTATAATTCTATTATAGATGCATACAAATACATGATACATAAAAAACTTTGAATAGTCAAAGGGCTGTCAAAAGTCAGTAATGTGACTTGTAGAGGCATTGACCAAATGTTTCAAGCTTTCTATTTTTTTATCAAAACAATATTTACATTCAAATTACTCACGATGTTATTTTTCTCATGTTATTTTATTCATTGTTATAACCTTCATTGTTATAACCTTTTCAACACTTCACGTTGTCTTATTTTGTTTTTAGTTAAAACAGCGGAGAATATCTAAACAAACTATTTCAACTTTATCTCGACGCAAGCCAATTTACATGAGAAGAACAAAAGAATCCGGTTACCAATCTAACCTCAACATTTCGCATCCAACACGCTTCTGTCCTCTTATCTGTTATTAAATCCAGTAACCCAACGGGTGAACGGTGCTGCTCAATTTTCAATTACGTCAGCTGTTAACGTGTTGCCTTTAACAGTAGCAAAGGCCATACTTAATTATCGATTTTCTGTCGACCCAATCGATGCCTAAGAGCTTTGACTAAACTATCGCACACCTTTTGTACAATTGTCGATTGTCAATTGTATTGTAGCCAATTTAATTGTTTAGTTGCAGAATTAAAAATCGAGTACTATGCGCATATAAGCTCATAGAAATCGAAGTGCGACTAAACAGTTTAGTCTAGAGTGTGCGCTCTAATTATACATAGAATTCGAAAGCAAAAAATGGATTGTTCCCAACCGTCACCCCGCTCTGTCCCCACGTAGAGACAGATGACAATAAAATGTTTCATCCGTCCCACCTTTTACGGGGATGGGTTTAACCTATTTTATTTCATAACGGTTCCATCTGTCACCTTATTGGTGATAGTGAGACTAAAAGGTGGGACGGATGAAACTTTTTATTCTCAGGTGTGTACAGAGCGGGGTGACGGTTTGGAATAACCCGAAAAAAAAATTGTGTAGAAATAAGTACAAAAAACCATCGCCATCTAAGATACGTCATGTTTACTGATCGCTACTGTATGTTTTGTTTGCTATTGAAGATTAATGGTAAGAACCTTAGATAAGCAAAAATGTCTCGAGATCGATTATTGGGTTGCGTTGTCAATCTACCAACTATAGATTCCATCGACCAATCAATTTTTAATTTTATTTAGATGTTCAACTTCAATCCATCTGATCGAAGCAATCGTAAAACGTTGGAACACTTTTATCGCTTGAAGGTGATTGGACATATAGATTTATATGAGTTTCAATTTTCTGAATTGAATTTTAGAATTTGCAATGATATTTTACATCATTAATGTTTTTAATTTTAAGATTGATTTTTTATTCTGCTAACTAAATCAGGCTTGAGTTGCAGCACCAAAATGGAAATAATAATTTGTGGATGCAATTGGACAAAAAAGCAAACGTTATTGTTGCATTCATAGTTAAGCACATTATATTTGTTAAATAAATTTTTAATCTGTATTAATGTTATAAAGAAATTTGTGTTTTAATGAGTATGTGATACACGTAAAAAGTACTGGGATTATTTTAAAATTTTTTAAACATTACAAAGGTAATTTATCTGTAAGTAACATAGGCTACTTTTTTTTAATTCTTTTAATTTCACGCTATTGAAGTCGCGAGCAACTGCTAGTCATGTTATACGTTAAAGGATATAGAATTCTGATTGAATGTTTCATACAAATAAATCATTTCTTAGTGTAATCTACGAATGAACTGATATCTTTGGTACTATTCTTATGCATTGCGAGTTATCTGCGCAATGGCTTTTTAATATCTGTAATGAAAGCTGCAAATATGATGCAAGGCTTACACTGAGCGGGTGCCAACGTATTCGCAGGGGGACATAGTGTTGAAAAACGATGTAAGAATGCGTGAATTTACATAAAAATCATATCACATCTTCTATGAGACAGATTTTTGTGTGTCAGTAACTGTTTTTCTAATTAAAAAAAGTAAAGTAAAAACTTTTTATTGGACAAAATAAAAAACATTTTCACAAAATTCATTGTGGCTCTATCTCCTGAACTAAATGACCTTCTCTTAACCGTTATCAAATTTTATTAACAGTTGCTACATTTAAATCGATAATAAGTGTCGTTTAAAATGTATCAATATATTTTGAGTCAAATTTAAAACGTCCTTAATACATAAAAAACATGTTCTTTCTTAGCAGTGTCTAGAAGTGGTAAGTTGTCGGTTTTTGATTATAACATTTTAAAATAGCGGTTTAAAATCGACTTCCATTTCACATATTTAAAATATTAGTTAAGGTTATCAATTAAGTTTTTGATTGTGTTTTTGAAGGTTTGATGTCTTTTAAAATTGACACTGTTTTCTTTCCGCTCCGCGCGTATCCTGTAGTCGCTTTCCTGGTTTCATTTAGCAGTTCGAGGCGCGGCGCTAGCGGCGCGGCCGGCGAGCGACGGCGGTGCATTAGTAAATTACTCACGTACGCGCCGCCCGTACTCTTAAAACTTGGAATTTGTCGCGAGCTTTTACACCGAACTCCCAACTAATTTGTTTAATTAACATTGGCCGCCCGGCAGGATTAGTAACCGAGTTTCCTATCTCTTGTTGATTAATGTTTGTTATCATTTATTAGCATGCAATTTTAATTTTAATTCTTTGGAGAAATTTATTTACTAGTGCTGGATACTGTTTGTGTTATCTTACTTACTAGCAGTTTCCGGGCGGCTTCATCCACATGAAGTTTTAAAATCTTTATTTCATTGTTTACATTTGTCAAATTCTCAATTGCAAATGCCACAATTACTGTTAACAAACCTTGTTATGTTGGCAGCTTGTAGTTTATAGTCCCTTCCCTCGTGAAGGTTTTTTCCAATTTATTTACCCCCAAGTTTAATAGCATGAAAATATGCCTAAAGCGTGTTTTTGTAAAGAAACAATTATTTAAAAATATGCTTTGATTGCTTATATCCTACGATATATACCACGAGATAGTGTGTTTACGTTTTAAAGACCACGCTTTATTTCCAAATTCTAATACAATTTTGAGGTTTTTTAGATTGTAATCGGTGCTTACGAAGTGAAGTATTTAAGATTCGTTTAGTATTCGGCTGTTAGTCATTATTATTAAAAAGACACCATAAATAAACACGTTCATATCACATTGAATAGATCAGGTCAATGTGTTTATACAAAGCTCTTGACTAGACTAGACCGATTTGATTGGCACATAGCGGTCGCACATGGGAGCGTCGGTGGCTCAGTGGTTTAAGCACTTGACTTGTAATCTACAGGTCTTGGGTTCGAATCCCGCCGCCATGTACCAATGTGATTTTCGATTTTTCGAATTTTCATATGTACATAATTTACCCGACGTTCTTACGGTGAAGGAAAACATCGTGATGCAACCTGCACATATCCGCGAAGAAATTCAAAGATATGTGTGAAGTCAACCAACCCGCACTTGGCCAGCGTGGTTGACTATGGCCTAGTCACCCTAACATTAGGGTAGGCTCCGAGCCCCTCGGTGGGGACATATAGTGAGCTGGTGATGATGATGTGATGATAGCGGTCAGTAATGTTAACATTATCCGTATTAACAAAAGGCCTCTAATAACATTGTTTTTTCCATTACTCATATGTGGGGTCATGAAAATTCGTCGCGCTCTACGCATTTGAGGTTGTCGTTAAGCTAACTTATTGGCTCAGGTACGAGTACTTATTGTGCTCGCAAGTGCTTTTTTACTATAACTTTTAGTAGAAGAAAATAAAAGCACACTCTGCAAAAATAGTGCTTTTATGATGCTTTTAATAAGTTTATATGCGTTACATTAAAGTTGAATACTTAAAAGTTTAAAAATAAAATTGAGTAAGAAGAAATTTTGTACTAAACTCACATAACTTATTTATTAGGTAAGTACTAATAATGCTGGGTTTTTGAAGTTTACGTTTATTTTATTATAACCTAGTGATTAATTATTGTTAGGTTAAGCTTTGTTTCGACGGAGTAAAACTCAAGGTACGTAGTTTGGAAACGCATTTCATGAAGTTATCGAACCAAAAACCCTATAGAATCGTAAACAATTGTAAACAACAAACATAGGTTAAAACGTAGCTGGGAAACCGGCCATAAGTGAGACAAAGTACAAGACTGTCGTTAGGCGTTTATTAACTCACTCTGCTAATGCTGACGTTCTAATAATGCAATGAGCTTCAAAACTTTTGTCAAACTGCCAATGATATGTCAGCTTCAATTTAATCATACACACACATCCAAATGTAATGAATGTTCAAACACACACATGCTAACAAAGAAATGAATGAACTTTGTAATATGAATGCTACTCTGTCTATTTTTAACTAGTGCACTGGATTAAAGATTCAAATATCGTTGTATGAATTTGTTGTAACGGCAATTATTATCGCAGAACTCCATTGCTGTGACATGTATAACATATTCTCATCTCTTTCATTCTCTTTGACAAAACGGTGATACCAATATTTACACGTTCACACACAGCTGTAAATCTATGTACACGTACACACATTAAGAGACGTATGCATTTTACTATCCTCCCTCGCAACGTGAAATCGGAAAGTGAATTTGTTCGAAGTTGTTATAAAAAGTTTTTTCATTCGACTGCTTGGTTTTTAATCAGTAGACTTTGGATTCTGTCCAGTTGTGAGACATTGGCATGCAGTAAGATTTTTAATCAGAACTCTCGACGGTTTCCAGAAGCTCTGTCAAAATTTAAAACTACCCGCACTTTCAGTCCTGGTAAACTTCGCTAAAAGTCATTTATTTGTTGAGATTTTTTTAATTACTGCGACTTTGTAATGATTCTTTTATGGCTGAGTAGAATTAAGACCTACGTAAAATGTTAAATGCAAATTTGTTGGTATTACTTATTATTATTTTATAAAATATAGTAAAATGTTGAAGGGATTTGCCAAGAATACATATAAGAACGTGTATAATGTTTATACTCAGCATTCGGTCGAAGTTTGGTTCGCTACCCTTTGTTTGTATTGAAATATGATAGGGCCGCAGATGTGGGCCCCTGATGTTAATCCCGACGTTTAATCGACCGTTCGCGTTTGATGACTTTACCCGTATTATAATAAAAACAATAGGACTTTTTTTAATTATTCAGTAATCTAGTGTGTAAAATACAAATTCTTAGTTTAAAAATAAATGTTTTGGTACGAACAAAAAGGTCTTTTTTTCTTCTAAATTGTGTCCGTCAATTCTCTCTTGATGCTTTTCTATTTTCGTTGTCATCATCTCTGTACCATCATCCCACACATGTAGAGTGAGGTTAGCGCATGAGGTTTTTATCCACTTCCTTCTTTCTTTAGTCTACTCAATTTAGTCCTTTCTTAATTAAGTCTTTTGACATACAATAAATCCTCAGATTTAATCAGTGCTAGTTATGAGTAATTTCATTGCTTGAGATATATTTAAACTGTTTAAATTTAACATATATTATTAATAGACAGTGAAAAGAGGGCTTTATGTATCAATCAATTTGACGCCATTGAAGTAATTAGCGTCTTATTTTATTGCCGATTTACACCCTGGAGCAATATTCGAAGTGTTAATACCTGGTTTGACTTAAGGTTTAATAAATTAATTTTTAAATAACACTCATTTCTTAGGTCAATTATTACTTATTCGTCAAGAAAGATATTTCATGTTCAATTAAAATAAATTTATGTTTTATATGCTGTTGGCACAATGAGTTTTTAGTGTATTTTATCGAAGTTTTAGTTATTTTCGTTGCTTAAACTTATGTTAAGTTCCTTGTTGTTTTTTTTATTTTCCAGCCTCTATTATGAAAAGTTAAATTATTGTTTTAAGTTATTCTTGTATATCTTTGGTTTCTGTTTATCTTTGATAACTTTTAATAAAGTTTCTTCGGCATATTTGAATCGTAAAAACTTAATACACTCGTTTTGAGTAACATCAAGTCTTGGTAGACGACGCTTTGCTGGGAAATTTCCATAAATCAATTTCAATACAAACACCTCTTAGTGAACTCCGTCTGCGGTCTTGGAAACCAGGTGGGGTCCCACTTGCAGCGGAAGTCAGTAAACAAATTAACGCATTATTTTATAAAAGTATTGCAAAACTCAACAGAACAACTGACAGAATTATAATTAGGTTCTTTATGCCGATTTGACTCTTTTCAGTTAAAGATTCGAAATTAATTAAAACCCTTTTTTTAACTACTTATGTTATAGTTTCCAAGCCAAGCAACGTTGAGTTAGTCATATAAACCACTATACTTTTCCATATCACTTAATACATTTGCTCTAACGTCGATTTCAGATGTCATACTTAGAAATAATATTTTATCACTAAAGGAATATTTCCGCTTGGTAAATCCGCTACAACTACGACTCCCCTTGTATGAGTGTATGTCGTGCGGGTCGCGTTGGTAACTTTGTGACAGTTGGAACGCGGTTATAGTGATCAAATTGAATCGGCCCTCGCAGAAGCACAGTCGAATGTTAATGTAACGTGAAGAAACTTATTTAATATTGTCACGGTATGTTTTGTTTTTAACTCAGTTTGCAACTGCATTGTCTACGAATTTATTTAAATACTCGGCTGATAACCTAAAAAAGAGTGATATAATTCACGTATTACTTACAAGAAATTTTGAAGAAATTACCTTACGTATTCCTAATAGCCAATAAAATTTTGTTGCGCAAATTTTAACCAATCTTTAATGAAATTGATAAGAGGTATATTGCTTTATATTAAATCACCTTGCAAGACTAATATCGTAATTTACCTCTCCCTAGTGCCGGGGGTCGCGCAAGACATGCGGCCTGACCACGCGTGTACTGAATTACCTATGCATGCTAAGTACACTTGTACTCAATATTGTGTTGAGGAGAACCTTAAATAAAATTTTTTTGTTAATCGATGTGTAGCTATTAATTGAGTCCTAAAAATAACTGGTTTTCTTATATTTAATAAAAAATCTATCGGTTTACTTCAAAAGGATCAATACAAAACTATTTTTTTTTAGTGTTTTGGAATTACGTTAGATATTTTCTGTTTGTTTGACGAAAACAATGATTACCCCATTAATATAGATATGATTATTTTTTATTATTGTCATTTTAATTCTTTATCTATCTTTGTTAGCGACTGTACGCGTCCTAAGCTTGTAACGAAAGGCTTGCGGTACGATTAACACACAGACGCGAAAATTTTAGTCCTCTTACGTGATACCATATAAGGTTCGTCTCGTTTTCTGGGACTGACTGTATCCCAGCCTTTGCTCCGTTCATCCCGTGTATACCTAGCCTTAAGCAACCTTCATAAATATTTACCGCTAATGCGGTCGAACCGGCCGCTCGGATACGGAAAGATTTTACTGTTCTCTCTGTTTTTGACCTGTAAAATAATGAGTTTATGTAATCTATGATTAACTTTTGTGTTTAGATCAATGTTTAATTGCAGAAGTTAATTGTTTTTTTAATCAATTTCCTTTTGCTTGCGTAAGTTTTTTTGTTTTTTTAAATTAAGCACTTTTGACAATGCTCCGATAATGAAGCTACGAAGTGCTACGATGTGCTACGATACGTAGTACGTTAGATTACTCGTAGCGCTTCGTAGATTCATTATTCAGTATCGATTATCCAATCTTCAGTTGGAACTAGATTATATTTTAAGTGCCTTTATAAATAAACACGTTAAGTACAGTTGCGAAGTTAGATGGTTAGTTTGTCGAGGCAAACTATTCTCATTCGTCCAACAGCTCGTAAATTTAAACTTTACTATTGAGGGTACTTTGTTGTATGTAAACTCAAGCTGTGATATCTATACATTGCGACTTTGTGATTTGTTAAACGTATGAACTTAAGTATTTGTACCGAAGCTTGTAATTCCTTTGGTATTGTGGATGTCCAAGGACTTTGATGATCCCTTTGGTTTTGTTCCGGTCGTTTGCCTCATTTCTTATATTTCTTTTTTAAACTGTCGCACAACAGTTTAGGCTTGTTTTAATTCCTATGACCTTACCATATATAGAGGTGCGTACATTACCCGATTTTTAGTCATGCAACTAAACAGTTGAATGGGCTGCGAAACAATTGACAATCGACAATCGCACAATAACTGTGCGACAGTTTAGTCAAAGGTGTGCGCCCGCTTTAATTGCTAAGAAAACAAGTGAACATCGTTTTTATAGTGTTGGATGGTCAGAAAAATAAGGAAACCCTTTGCACTGCAGCTATTTATGTTAATGTTGTGTGAGTTTAGGATGATTGTCCAGTTAGATTGTTTTAAAAATAAAATAAAAAAAACAAATAATGAAATTGAATTCAACTCGTGAAAGTGATAAAAGTTTTATGTACACAAAATCAGCTAACAACTCACTGTTATCGCTACAATGGATGTGCTCGAGAACTTTCAAACTGATCGTAAGAAGATCAAAGTCAGCTTACTGGGTTTCTTTTTACGTTGTGAATAAAATACAACACGACGAAGTTTCATAAGTAAAAAAGGTGTTTTTTTTTTCAAGAATAAAGTCTGAGAGGAAAATGAAGTTAGGGATAACAGAATGTTTTTGCAAACAGATAGGATCTTGTAGGTTTAAAACTTGCTGTCCGGCGAATGTGACAAAAATATCCGAATTCAAAAATCTTATATAGTCTCTAAAAAAACCTATTATAATATAAAGTGACATACACAAGCGGCTATAGGAATTCGCCAAAGTAGCGAAGCAATCCGTACCCATAGCCATCGGGTATGAAGTTGTGTTGCCTTTAATCAACAAAGGAGGTGAAGTATATAAATATTTCCCCTGTGTCCCTAGGTTTTTACATTGAATTCCTTCATATTTTAAGATATAAAATTATTCTTGTTTTAAAACGAATCGATATTTCATAAGATACTAAAACATTGAAAATGATTTATTATCGTATAATATATTCGAGAAAGTTTAAAATTGTTTCTACATTCGTCCGCTAGGTGGCCATAACAGCGCTCGTACGTTGAATTCCTACAGGAGTAGGTACCTGTTGATCGCCTCATCAATCATTGCCAGAATATCTTTTCCTGCGTTCTTCTCGATCCTTTGCACGATTTGCATTAGTTCGCTTCATAAATTCAATTCAGATGTATAATCAATCAGACACTTTTACAAATTGACGGCTGAAAACTGAAACGAATATTACACTTCCAATTTTTGGGTACCATTCATGTCGCTGTTATATTTAAATGTCGTTTCAAGATTCGTCTATGAGGAATTTATTTTTAATAAAAACGTGGAATGTGTTAGTACATATAGAAGAGAAATGTTTTATAAATCGTGTAATTTTAATTCACTTATGCTGGGTTTCTGAGGTTTTAACTTATTTTGTTATTACATAGCGATTCATTAGTGTTTGGTTGACCTTTGATTCAAAGGATTTAAACTCAAGTTATGTAGTTCGGAAACGCATTTCATGAATTTAAGAACCAAAAACACGAACGAATGATTAAACGTAGATGGGAAACCGGCCATTACCACTATTATAAACACACTAAAATATTAATATAATTTGGTTTAGTTATTTTATGTTTAATTATTAATACATGATTCATTCAAGCTAGTTGATTTTTCTTTAATAGATCTCTAAAAATTTAAATCCCAAATAAAAAATATTAAAATATATTTTAAAATAAAACCCAGTTTTTATATAAAACAAATAAAACTAAAGTTATAACACGTTATTGACTTTAACGATGTTTAAGTAAAGAGTGCGTTCATTGCTGGCGACACACCGTCCGAACTTCCCTTTGTTTCCTTTCTACGAAGTCAAATTTTAATCTGTTTAAAGTATTAAATCTTTCATGAACTCTGAAACTAAGTTTGTGAACTTATTCTGCATTAAAGCGAAAAGAAAGTTCGGGTTCGCTACTTAAATAATATTTTAACTACTACATTTTACTATTCAAATATTGTACAATTTAATTTTTTAAAAGAAATGACGAGCTTTATTTAAATTTTCTGAATATTATTAAAGTGAATTTTTAAGATAAACTCATGTATGTACTTTTTAAATTAACAAAATTTCTAAAGGTATAAGATGACAAACGAGCAATTAGTAAATACTAACTGATAGTGATCAGTGATCTTAGTGAAGAATGACACTTACTGAGGATTGAGTTATTTCCAACATCATTCCACGGTAGTACTGTAATTAAAAATCAAAACAATTTGTTAATAATAGTAAAAAAACAATCCCTCATATCAGGGCTACATTTATTGCTATCAGCGGTCAGTCTATATCAGTCTCGCTGTCCGTCGGAATAATTTACGGTCGGTCGGGCGGCCGTAATTTGGACAAATTATAACGGCCGCGAAGGGAAATTGCGCCGGTGCGGACCACAGACGGCCGAAAAATTAGAACCGACACGCCGCGCTTTCAATCACCGACCCTACGCTTCTTTTAACCGAGTTACTGAGCGTTTGTTTGCCGTAATTAATCCCCTTTTTTTAAATGTAAAGTCAAAATACACGAAATTTTTATACGATATTATGTAAACCAGATCGTTTTAAGTTCAATTAATAACAAGTCATTTTTTAATATTGCTAATGCAGACACATTAGTTAAAAAAACTTAAAACAGCAATAGTGTAGTGCAAAATTAAATCAAGAAAAATGAATAATATAACTAATTGCTTTTTAATTAATTTGAAATAGGTTTTGTTTTAACGAGTCATAACAGCCTCCAGGGCGTTTATTATCGTTTTAATAAAAATTAAAAACATACTAACTACAAATTAATTAAAGAAATCCTGGTAAAAGTTTAATCAAAGAACAATTTTCCAATTAACTCGGCACACGTTGAAACAACTCCGCTAAATTAATGTACTTCGTCTGAGCATCTCGGTGAATGTTTAATTTATTTATTCTTAAAAATTATTTTCCTTAGCCGACCGCAAAATCTGTTTCAATTAAAAACCGCGTCGAAAACACGCGAGCCTCACGGGTCGCTGTTGTAATGCGCGGTTTTGTTCGCATTTATTATGAAGGCCTTTAAAGGAAAATATTACTTTTAATAAACGAGAACGACTCTGTTGCTACATGCAGATTAAACTCTGTTACAGCTTTTATTTATTCCTCGATAAATTCCTGTTTTTTTTTGTTATTATTTCATACATAAACTGGAATTGCGATTATAGGATTGGTAGATGTTTGTCATTACCGTTTATTCTAGCTTACGCGTTTAATGGATACTATATTACGAAATTATTATAATTAAATAGATTAATTTGTAAATTTCAATGTAAACTCTGTGTAGACAAGCTAGCGTGCTCTAGGTGATCAATCACGCACGTCGGCGCGTCCTGTCGCCATCGCTTCAGCTTGTTTTATTGCCGGCCGGCTGTTGACGGACGCGTTTTCCATTGCCCTACCAGCCTGTTGATGACGTAATTAATAAACAAACAGCGTTCATACCTCTTTCGAATTTTACTAACGAATCAAATAGAATCTAAATAATTTATAAGATGACATGTTAGAGTACACGATAACATTTAGAATCTCACACCTTCCATCCTACGACATTTCACATGGGCGCTTTTATAACGCGCGTTAAAAAACCGTTGATACAGAACGAATACATTGCCACGTTTATGTTCATACGGAAGCGCTTTTGTAACTAGATTCTTCCGCACAGTGTTACATTTTGAGGATTGAACAAACGAAATCAGAGTGATTTCAAAGTGTTCGTATGTGCAAAAGCGTTAAAAAAAGCGCAAACGTTAACAAAACACCCGATCGAACTAGGGTTGAAGGTTTAATATATTCGATTAGTAATGTTTCACTACTTCATTATATGAACTTTTAGTTGTTCATTATAAGCGCGTAATCAGATTTAGGTTATGTTATTGTGCACGACTATTAGCAATCAATCATAACGAGAGGCCACAGTCGCGTGAATGCACACATCGTGTGTTATACTTCAACAATTTACACTTTCGTGCCTTAACAGTTGAAGTCGATATTTACATGCACTCGAGACTTAATTAACTAAAGTGTTTTCATGTTTTTATGCGCTCCTATGCTTTCGAAACAAATATTTGGCTGGCAATTTTGTTCGCATTCATTCCGTCCTAACGAGAGGGGGAGTTTTATAAATTCCCCGATTCTCACTTTACCGGTGTTCGATATCCAGTTGTATCGTTGCAGGGCGTACTTCAAAGCGTCTGGTTGCTAGGCAACGCGAAGTGCGCGTACATGTTAACGGGTGAGCGGACGTATCGTGAACTCTCATAGTAAACAAGTGTGCATGTGTGCTCGCACGTTCTATCGATCAATGAATGGGATACAGAATTGTATGTAATTTCGATTGCCGAGGATACTGTACTGAATTTCGATAATTAAAAATGGACTGGACTTGTACAGTGCAGTTTTTGGCGATCAAACGGAATGCAAATGTATTATTAACATTGTAATGTATTGCGTTGTTTAGAATTATTAGATCAAAAATGATATTGACAACCCCTAATTTCAACAAAGCATAAATTTATCAGTAAAAGTATAAATTCTTCTTTTAACAATTTAATAACTTTCTATATTTACTGAATCTCGGTTGTAACATCATTAAAGACGTGTTCATACGATACCTTCAGCATGGCGTAAAGATGCGCTGAGGGCGGCCGCAGCGCGTAACTGCAACACGACCGGTTTAATTAAACCTGCAGCAGCCCACTAACTAACACGATCGCTGGAGCGGCACGGCGCCCGACACCGTATACGAAGCGATGATTAGATTAACACCTAACATACTGTATAACCATTTTAGTGTTTGTCAATGATTATTTTAATTTTCTTTTTATAACATAAGGTGGCATACGAGCAAGCGGCCACCTGAATCCGCCAAAATGGCGAAGCGACCGCTGCCCATAGACAACCGCAATTGCAGATGCGCTGCCTATCCTTATCGGACGGAGGAGGAGACGTACATAAAGGGGATACTTCCCCTTCCTAAGCATCTCCTCCATCGTCAAATCAACTTCCCCTTCCCTTCCTCTCATAAGAAAAGGGTGGTAAAGAGAAAGGACTCAAATTAGGCCTCCGGCACCACACTTATCAGACGACACACGGCATTGGTTCCATTTCACGCCTGTCTTCTGTGTGGTCGTGGTATTATACCTGGGCGTGCCGGCCCATTCGTGCTAAGATGTTACAGCGGGCACTACCACTGTTAAATCGAAGTGTGACAGGAAGGGATAAAGTTAAGAATGTATTAGACGAAGTTTGAAAGTAGCGACAGAGGCGGAGAAATTGAGTAGCAAAAGGTTAGCTGGCTATGATCGTATTATGCAGATATGATCAAATAAAGAAGACAGTATTGATATAAGATTGAATGCGTATTGATGTAAAAGTATCTTTACTGGATTACTCCTAGATTACAATACCTAAACAAATACCTAAAGTATTACATACTAGGGAAATAGTTAGTTGCTGTAGTTTAAAAACAATTTATTTCTAATCCCAACTGGACAGTGCGTATTTCAAAAGGAATCCCCTTTTAATTGCGCTTGTACATTTTATTATCTTTTGCAGGACTGCTTGTTCCCTCAAGGTTTTAGATTTTAATTGTCCCTTGTTAGGTTTCCTTTTCCACTTTCTGCAAATGAATACAGTATACTAGAAAAAGCAAATTGGCTTATTTGCTTAGCAAGGATTCAGCGACTTTTTAGTTTAAAGTTTGTCGGTTTTACCACAAAAATCAGACACTGTTTAGTTAAACACATGCCTCAACTTTACCGCCGCTGATAGATATTATGGGCAACAATCACCATAACACCACATGGCTTTTGGTACAAGTAATTGTTTCATTAATTATGACTAGCTGTTCCCGTGCGGCTTCATCCGCATGAAATTATGAAAATTATATTTTATTGTTTACATTTGTCAAATTATCAATAGCAAATGTCAAAATAACATGACATGACTAACCTTGGAAATCTTGTTTCCTTAATGTTGGCAACAACTTATGGTCCCTTTCCCATATTAGGGTTTTTATCCAAAACATTTACCCCCTAAGTTTAATGGCGTGAAAATTTATAGCCTAAAGCGTGAAGTAAGTGTAGGGCTTTTTATTAAAAAAAATAATGGTTCAAAAACATGCTGTAATTGCTGAAATCTTAGGCAACAAAGAAGTGTGTGTTTACGCTTTATTATAATAGTATAGATTGGTCAGAAATTAGCATTGCTAGAATCACGATATCAAAGGATTGAATGTAGAAGAGGTTTAGAAGTGGGTTAAAAAATGTTGTCTACGGTGGTTGTAATTTGAACCTCAAGTTCTTGATTGGAAGGCAGTTTATTAGCTGTACGTATACTACGAAATGCAAACGATTACAGTTTACTCTTGAAAGTCTCATGTTTACGTGCTAACCTTTGCCAACGAGCAACTAACAGAGCACCGGTGATCGCGAACATTATGCATTATTCATTGACGCCCGTACGTACGCGACGGCTCAGATTTGTAGCATCTGCCGCACGAAGCGAGCAATGTAAAGCGAATTTATATCACACGCCGTTAAGAGCAATGTATGTGCTGACGTAGCCATAGTTACGTTCGATTGTATGAAATAAGCTTCAATAGATATGTCACAATGACTGAGGATAAAGTGAAGATTTAGTCGTATCAGGATTTGAAATATCTTTTTCATAGTGAGGTTTTCTATTGTGAATAAATTTATTTGTCACTGAGTAAGAAATTTTTATTTTGTAAATTGATCTAGACTAGATCTATGTCTAGATTAGCGTTAGTGCGATTGAAGATTTTGCACTCAGAATAATTGCAGTTTTAATGTAGAGTTAGTATGAGAACTTAAACGTTCTTCCTTAGCGGTTAATTAACGATTTGTGAGTGCAGCGTTTATTACAATTTTAGGCACACTTTTTTGTGATAGAGGTGACATCGAACAATGATCAATATGGAGGTGAAACATTGCGGTAAAATGATTAATCAATTGTGACGCGTCCCTAATAAAGCTCGGAGCTCACTCGGTTCACGTAATGAAAGCGGGTAGGTAATTATTATTGTACTCGATCAATACGTTCGATTAAACTAAGTTTTGAATGCATTATGTTCTATTTTGACATAATACAAAAAATGTCCAATAGAAATTTTGAATGGATTATTCTAAAGCCCGCTTCACACGCTCAGATTTATCAGACAGTTTTATCCGAACTGTCCAATCAATGCAGAACTGAGAACTAAATAGTTCTCTTTTTTAGATCCGTCTGTTCAGATTAAACCTGGCGTGTGTAGCTGGCTTTATATACTAATATCTAAAAAACTTAATACTGTTTACCTCTATAAATATAGAAAGCGAGAGAGATACTTTGTTGAGTTTATTTAATATTTCATGCAAAAGAAAATGTTCTATGAGAGGTTTGACGGATCACCTTAGAGAATTTTATATATCTTGATCCAAATACGAGTCGCCTAGTTATACATTGAGTTTTATTAATAACTTAGAAATAACCCGGTAATCGATTTAGCTATAAGATTCATAAGAAGCGTCAACAATATTTTTTTTGTATAGTTTTGACTTTAACAATGTAAGTGTTTTCGTTATACAAGTAAAGAAACATGTTGTTAAATTCTTTAACAAAACCATCATCATCATCATCGTGTCAGAAAACCCGTTTAGATAAAGCCTTCACATTAATTGTATGTTACATAGTAGGTTAGTTAATGTATTTCGACGACACTTGATAGTAACATTTTTTCCCACGTACCATGTTAATCAAGGAAACAGCTGTTAATTTAATTCAATTAATCGCACGACTCCCCCACGTTTGTAACTCTCAACTAAAACGAGAAGCAATCACACCGACTACCAATTATCGCCTTCACGTCTTCGAGTCAATTGACAAACGCGCTATCGCGGCGAATGAGATTAAAATATGTACCACGCGGAGGGGATGCGAAACAAAGAAAGGCCCTGTAAGGGCGGGCGGGGGCATGCTTTAGGCGGGCGGCAGTATCGCCGTAGCGGCCGGCTCGGAAGGACGCTGTGTAGTCGTCTACGGGCATCGCCTCCCGCGTAATACGTGTCAGTTCTGTGTTGTGTATTATTTGATATTGTAAGTAGTACTGTTGTTTTGTGGCCGTATATGCGATATTTCACTGTCAGTTATATTACTGGGAAACTATGTAAGCCGTAAAAATTCGATTATGGCCGATTGTAAGCAGATTTTGAATGGTAAGTCCTCTCGGCTAATGCACAGCGGATTGGTGAAATTTGTAATTTACAGGATCCCAGTAAAGGGGAATGGTCGATAAGGAAATACTATTGCCAGAATAATTGCGATTCGCGGGTAAAATGGGGTTAATCGACAACTTTGTTGTTAAGTAAAAGTATGATGTTTGTCTTTTATTTATGGATACAGATTGGTTAAGGAAATTCTAAGCTCGCAAACATTGAGTACAGGTAGAAAGGGAAATTTCAATTAACCGGATTTTCTCATGCTCTGTTTACAAAGCGCTTCATAAACATTGTTAAGAGCTCGAGAGGGCTACAAGAAATAAATACGATCATGCTTCAATTATTTTAATCCTCTTCAGCTTTTATTTAAAAGTAAATCAGTTTGTTGCTGTGAAAATTGGGACGTATATGTTATTGTTATTTATACCTTTGTTTCTCAATTTCAAGTTTGTATACAATTAAAGATTTATGGGGAAGTTATCGATAAATAATAGATTGTTTTCAATTTTACTTATTTCTATTTTCCATTGAAATATAAAACAAAAAAACTAATCGCGAAATATCGATAAGCTTATCCGTGACAAATATTAATTTTTATTACAAACAAACATTTTTTTTCGTAGTTGTACAATGGGTTATTTTGGGAGTTGGTGTTCGTCAGTCAACGTAGGCGAAAAACTTAAAAAACATTCAAAAACAACAGAGCATACTCACTATTTTATCTTCAGTACCGGCGCGTTTCTTTCAGGTGTCAATCATTTCTATGAAAACATTGGGATCGTACAAAGAAAACAATTTATGTTTTTAAATTCTTAAATCACGTATCTTTTGGGATAGAATTAGACTTTTATTACAGAATTTGATCCGTAAAGTTTCTTGTGTTTTTATGTTAATAATACCAGCATTGAATCTAATATTTTGTTCTCCTATAATTGTATTTAAGTATTAAATCTTTCACAATTTATTCAAAGCAAAGGTGAGTCTATTTCAGTAGTAATTCCTCGTATTTTAACGTACCGCTTCCTCTAATATCTCATTTCCCAAGACTTAAAAAAACATTTCCAATGTCTAATAAAAAACCAAAACAACAGCTCTCATAAGAGAATTATGAATGGGCAAGACGCCATCTCCATTCCAATAATATCGACTTTAGAAGCCGCCAATTGTAGTCCTTATTACTTGAGTGTTAGCGTTGTTGTTATAATGATAACTGTTGGCCGACACGTGGTCGTTTTAATAAAACGCATGACTACATTCATTAGGACAGCGCGGCTCGTGCGGTTTTTTGTTCCGCCCCTCATTAATTGTTCTTTAATGAGAGACCGCGTCCCGATGGGTACGGTGGTCGCCGCACTTTGTTATATTGCGTTGTGATATAATTTACCTGTAATGGAGTCTGGGGACACATTGGTCGAGTGCTTTGTGCGATCGCCGAGTGGAATCTCTTCGATAAATTTTATGAAACGGTTGAATAATGGAAAAGTGTTATAGCCAAAAAGGTCCAATAAAATTTTTATCAGCCTTTAATGTCCAACTATGTTTCCGTCTCTGTGTGTCTGTGTACGCGCGCTTTTTTAACGCGCGCTAAAAACAGTTCAGATAGAACAAATGCATATCCTTGAATCTCTTCATCATGCATCGCTTTTAAAACGTGACACATAGAGAGACATTTTAAGGCGTTTGCCGCTCAAAAGCCAATAACGCTGAATTTTAACGCGGCGTTAAAAAAGCGCTAGGGAGATAGCACTCTAAATCGTGTAACACGATGTATGTCACGCCAAATGTAAATCCACCATCCCTGACTACCCCTAGGATGCGATACGGGCGTGAGTTGCATTTTTTTTTCTAAACGTTGTGATATTGTCTATGTACAGAAGTAACGTTATTAAAAGATTGTTGCAGTATTGAGAAAATATTCGTAATTTAGCAGAGTTTCTATAAAATAGACAGGAATTTGAAGCTATAACGGTCATAGATTTCTATACCTATTGTAATATTTGTAAGCCTTAACCATTAGGATTGACCTCGAAAGCTTTCAGTTAGATTCATTAATCTAGCTTTCTAAGTGATTGCCTTTTAAGAAAATGTCTAAACTCTTTAAGATCTATCTTAGTCAATACTAAATGTCGTCTAGGGAATAAAACTTTCAAACTTTTGCTTCGAACCCTAAAACTCTTTCTATTCCTTAAAAAAGTTTGTGGGAAATCGATGTGGGAAAATAACAGATGGATTAGTTTGTCTATACTTACGTGTTTGTATACCAAGGTAATACAATATTAGGATAAATGTTTAACATTTGACTTATGAGTATTCTCTGTGTTGCCATAGTTAAACAAGTTAAGGAGCCTTATCTTTATTTTAAAGTTGATTAACTCAATAGTTGACCATCTTTATATTTTATTGAAAATTAAATTGCGAAAGTTTAGATGGATAGATGTTTCCTAGAGTCTATATCCTAAACTGCTGAACGGATCTCAATGAAATTTAGCATAAATGTAAAGCATAGTCTGGAAGAACACGTAAGATACTTACTTTTTAATTCCACGCAGACGGAATTGCGGACGAAAGCTAGTAAAAAATAATTGTTCTTCAAAATTAAGCTGCAGTTTTTAATTTACGCAGAAATGTGTTGTTAATGAAATATATTTTATAAAACTATAGACAAGTAAACAATAAATTATAGAAACTTAGTTAAAAGAAAACAAAAATACAAAGTTCACGATAAACTATGCGGATTCCTTTTGTTAGTTTAACAAAAGTTTCAATTTTGTTTACAACTAAAGGAATGCTGAATATTTGTTGTTATTGAAATTTTTATATCAGAAAGTATTCCAATATTTTACACCTTTGCTGTTTGTTTTATAGGTCAAACCACTCCGCACAAACGCAAAATGTTCTCGCGTGTTAAATAAAAATATATTTTTAGATATTGAAAACTACGATGTATTTCTTTGTCCACAAATATTTCCATAATGTTAAAAAATCGATCTAATGTTGAAATTAAGAAAACATATCAACTAGTAGTCTAGCTTTAAAATTGAGATTTTATCTCTTAGTTATTTGTTACAAAAAAAAAACTAGAATGTATTCCATACATTTCGACGATAAAATTTCATTCTTAACCGCAAACTCAAATAGAAGGACGTCCCGGCGTGCGTCACGAGCGTTCCACATAATTTACTTTCACTGAACATGCATCACGCACAAATCTCACATGAAACTGTCACTCGAAATAGCCCCCCGCACGGCCGTCCATTCACATTACTGCAGCGGCTATTCTGAACTGTTTAAAGCATATTGTTCTGGCAGCGTCGTCGCATTGATCTCAAGCTTAATATATTAGATGCTATCTTGATTTAATGGGATTCTTGTAACGATTACGTGGGTTAAATGTAAGATGCTTTGAAATGCTTCAGTAAATAAATGTAAGCCAGCATCAGACTTCTAAACGTTTAGTACTTTGTAGGTCCTCTGGTGTTGCGGATGTCCACGGGCGTCGTTGACCACCTCGGTGTTCCCGCCGCTCGTTTGCCCCCTTTTATTAATAAAAAAGAAACAAAGACCTTTAAGCTTGTTACTGACCGTTCTATAGTGTAACATTTGCATCCACCCGGGTCGCAGCGGTTGTCACGTAACACTACGTACTAGCTGCACGAATGGTTGCAGTTCATGACGTTGGCCAGTCCCTCTACGGTTGTTACTAAGGACTGAACGTTAGTGTAGAGAACTTGGTACTCTAGTATCGTATGTGAGGAAATTTAAACTAAATTCTTATTTGAGACAAATATTCCTTTGGCAATGCGTAAATCTTCAAATTAAGAGAACAAAGGAACAACACAAAACGATTTGAATATAAGTAATCGGATTGCGCACACAATGTTTGACATTAAAACTATCGTTGTATCAAAGAAAGAAAACAAATCGAATAGTAATGTGAAAGGGCAACCCCACAGAACAGCCACATAGCGGTCGCATCGCAGACACCAATGTCGCAGAATAATAAAACAGGCTGTTAGGTAGGGAACATGGTAGATAGCGGGAAGCGATTTTAATTTATAGAACTTTAACAGCTTATTTAATTATTTGTTTTATCTTGAGGAATAATATTTGTTTTCTAGTAGTTGTCGGTTGGTGAAATTATTAATAATGCATATTCAAGGATTTTTTTCTACTTTGGGGTAAAATTGTGGGAGGTATAAAGTTTATATTTCACATTAGATCAAATGATGATCAAAAAGGGAGTGATGACTGAGATGACGTATGATAGAGTTATTTAGTCGACAAAAACCTGTTATGCCTACCCTACGGGAGTAGGATAAAGAGGGTGGTGATGATGATGAATAGATGGATTTAGATTCTATCGCTTTAAATAATGCCTACGTCTTATTTATGAATCACAAATAGGTTCTACGAATTGTGTAAAGGAGGAAGAAAGAAGGAGCCTTTCTAGAAAATTTGGCGTATCTTAATATTTGATTTTTTTTTATTTAAGAAATTGTTTTTCTTTTGTAAAATAAAATAACTTACAATTTCCTCAATTAAAATGTTGTTTTAATTTTTTTCTTTCATTAGTCAATAAATAAGTAGTCAATTTACGTTAACATTTTTGATATCAGCTTTAAAAGTGGTATGTTGATATTATTAATTTTTTTTTAAAGTTTTGTTTCTATGAAGGTAAAAGCTTTACTTAAAACTATACTAATATTATAAAGAGGAAAGATTTGTATTTTTGTATGTATTGGAATAACTCAAAAACTGCAGGGGTGATTTAAAAAATCTTTTACCGTTAGGAAGGAAACTTATTTGTGTGTAGCAAGGGCTATATTGTTTTATTAATTTTTAATTCCTCGCGAACAAAGTCGCGAGCAACAAGTAGTCTATAGATATAATGCAAACTCGTTTGCTTTTTACAACACAAAAGAATTTGTCGTATGAAATTTTATTTATGTCGCTATTGTTACATTACTTTGTCGTTGATTAATCTACTAATGAAGTTTGACATATGAAGGTTAAAAATCCAAATTATTTTAAATTTAGTACAATTCTACGCAAGCAAAATGTGTAATATTTTTGAGTTTAAACAGAACCAGAATCAGAAAATATTTTATGGGGACTTTAAAATCACAATACTTCGTTCTTTGTACTCACTTTTATGTTTATTATTAAAGTCTAAAATGTAATTAAAATGTACCAATTATATTAAATACTACTCGTTTCAGTATTGATGTGACTTTGACAATGTTTGGTATAAGGCGAAGATAATTACAGTAGTCAGTACTATAAGTACAAGCCAAGTTTCCTTTACTACGTTGTTTAATGTACCAGCTTTCCACTTTCCCATAAAACTATCCGCCTTCGAGCAACTTGTTGTATTAAATATTCAAACTTCATGAGAAAGTAGACATGTGTCACTTAAGTGCTTTTCTATTTGAAAGTATTTTTCAATATTTATTTGAATTGATAAGTTTTTTGTTCTTTAATCTTATAGAAATTTCATATTAAACGATATTAAAAAACAGCTTCCCCAGACAAAGTAACTTTCGGTTAGCTATGTCGCTTGTAGAATCGACAGAATGTGTCAAAACGTATAGAAATTAATACGTGATAAGCACGTGACTTATTAATTATTGTCAGTTGGAACTGATTGTATGGATACAATTTTAACTTTTCGATCAACGATGGCGATAATCGAATGTTACTTTGTCTACGGGTTCTGAACCTTAAGTTGATTTCTGAAACGAATCTATAGAGTTGAAAGTGGAGTTTAAGCGTAGCCTTATCGTTTAAGACGCTGTTACATGTTTATTTGTCGTCTCAGTACTGGGCCACAAAAATTCACAAGTTGTTTAATTACATTAATGCGTGAGGCGAAAACTTTTAAGGAAATTGTATGAAGGTATGAAATTTGAATTAGACATTAGTTACTGTGTGGAAGAAAAATATTTGATTACGATTTTTTGTCTAATACGAGATTTACTAATTTATTGAATTAATTGTAGAAAAATCGTGTAAATGAAATATGTTTAAACGTTGATACATTATTAAAGCTGTTGGGAAATTCTTGCTTTTAAAATATATGAAACATTAAGTTTGTATTGGTTGGTGGCCGCCGAGTTCACTTCACCACAAGCAATTTAACAAAGTGATTGCGAAATTGCTCTAGAATTTAAAACGTCGACTGTCCACCGACGACGGGGTACTTGGAAATATTTTATAAAATGTTTCATTTAGTGCTACGATTTACGTTAATGCTTGTAAATGTAAACACGTCCATGAAAAACTTCTCGATTTTTTTGTTATCTAATAAGTTACGTTAAGGTGTAATGACAAATACATCGAACGCCTGGTAGTACAGGATAAGGTGGAGGGCACCAGAACTAGGGGAAGATCATCTATGCGATGGACTGATTAGATAAGAACAGCTATGGACGTACCCTTGCATCAGTGTGGCGGCGGCTTGTGAATCGGGTTACTGATACCTGATACGTGATAACCACAACGAGTCTGTAAAGACTCAAGCGACGAAGAAGAAGTTACGTTAAACTGTTTGTCAACCTGTCAGAGATAAAGATCTGTTGCTATTCTGAAAGTTTATATTAAAAA